>NC_089749.1:47500-82500 GCF_040412425.1 Macrobrachium rosenbergii | reverse complement strand
ATGTTGCTTTTTTGATGAAAATTGCTGTTTGCGTATTTTTTTTACTTTATTGCCATCTTCTTTCTGTTTTCTTTTTGCACATACAGGGTTTTTCCTTAGAATGCATGTTCGTGTTAAATACTACTACTACTACTACAGTACTACTACTACTACTACTGCTGCTACTACTGCTACTACTACTACTGCTACTACTGCTACTGTTACTACTACTGCTAATAATAATAATAATAATAATAATAATAATAAATAATAATAATAATAATAATAATAATAATAAAATCCGAGTAGATCTTGTTTGTTCTCCCCCGGGTGACAGTAGGGGAGCCGTAACATAGCCACCCTTGGAGGCAGCCGCCCTCCCCTTGCAAACCGGTTTGTCCGACCCGGGCGGAGGCGGGGTAGGTTGGAGAATGGGAGGGTAGGGGAGAAATGCACCCTCCTCCTGCAGACCTGTTTGTCCGCCCCGGGTGGGGTGGGATAGTTAGGGGATCGGGAAGGTAGGGGAGACATACACCCTCCTCCTCAAACCTGTTTGTCCGCCCTGGGTGGGGGCGGGGTAGGTAGGGGATCGGGAGGGTAGGGGAGACAGCAGCGCCGAGTTCCAGCGCGCCAACAAGTTCGTAATAGCAATGATATTCATACTCTGTATCACACTCCTTGTCAATAATAATTCTCCTCTTGTGTTAAAAGATTAGTATTCTCTTTATACCTAAATACATGAAATTCCTTAGTGGTATTTTAGAGTAAAGTCATAAGCACCGAGTTCTCTGTCTCGATCGTTAATGATTTCGAGTACAAAGAAGTAGTTTCCTCAAGTTAATTCCAAACGCCGTCTTTTCCATTGCTTGTATATTTGTTACAGTTGCTCTGCAATTTATCGTATATTGTTTACTCACATCTTGTTTATTTGTAATTGCTCAATTCAGTTAACTCAAAACAGTTTAACTTTTAATTTTATTTCATATTTTATACGTTTCTGTCGTATCATATAAGCATATTTAGTGTATTGCAGCTATGCATCAGGAGATTAACAAGACCGAATTAGTGGTGTGATTTTATCCTTTCACTGATTATGGTGAAAATAGAAATGGGTAATATACTTTACACTGTAATTTATATGAGAGAGAGAGAGAGAGAGAGAGAGAGAGAGAGAGAGAGAGAGAGAGAGAGAGAGAGAGAGAGAGAGAGATTAAAATTCCTCGGCACCAATAGCTCCCTCTATAAAATCAAAACTGCCTATAACAGTATATACGGCCGAAAACATAATTTTAGTTCACGCTAAAAGGGACCAGCAATTTTGTCTGATTCCCTGACGACATATTGGATTTTTCCAAATATTTGCTGGCTGGAATGAAGGCAGATCCCTACGCTGTGTAGAATGGGCCCAAAGGTTTGATTAATCGGATACAGCAGTGATTTAGGGATCGTGGGTAGTGGATGGGTGATATTTTTCCCTACCTGTCTGCTCTTGCCGTGAATGGCCTCGGTCTATTTGCTTTCCTCTTCTGAACGGCACTCCTCTTTTAGTTGGTCCTTTCTTTCATTTAACGAATTGAATATAAAATTTAAGCCAAAGGCCAACCACTGGGACCTATGAGGTCATTCAGAGCTGAAACGGAAATTGACAGCAAAAGGTTTGGAAGGTGTAACAGGAGGAAAACCTCGCAGTTGCGCTATGAATCAATTGTTAGGAGGGGTGGAAGTAAGACGGAAGAAACAGAATATGGAAGGAGGTACAGTAAAATGAACGAAAGCGTTTGTAGCTAGTGACCGAAGGAACGCTGCAAAGAACCTTCAGCAATGCCTACATGATGTGTTCTTTGATTTAACGGACCGCATAATTATAGCTATTGTTCTTTTGTTTAGTAGAAGAAAAATTAATATTCGCACAAGGACATTAAAGGTTGATTTACCATTTTAGTTTTCCATTTAAAACTTACTTTACTTTACTGACATTTCTTTATGTTCTTTTGGGGTATAAACCTGAATCTTCTTATCCTCTGAGCTTTAAAAAGCAAATATTACTGGGACCATTGTAAGTGTAATAATACAAACCAGGATTTACTAAAAGAACTGTCTCATTGGTAATCGGGTATGAACCATGCAAATTTCGCAAACTTTAAACGCATCTCCAGCTCTGTTTTCTTTTTACGTTGCTTTAGGGTGTTTAGAGGAGATTATATATGCGTCGATCAGATCATATACTGCTCGATCCTGTCCTAGTCTTTCTATGTGAGTTTAAGACATCCAGTTTTAAGTTATCAAAATAGTCTGGCTAATAATAACTGCCACATATAAGGAGTGCAGTCAATGTGTGTGTGTTTTTTCATGTTTATTAAGAATTAATCTCACCTTTTAGATTAGTGCCACCGTGTGTTAGTTATTGTAAATTAAAGTTGTGGTGTTTCAAATATCTGACATTTTCAGTATGCACGTAGAATGTTTGAGAGAGAGAAGGGATCTGCTGACCTAAGGAACGAGCCATGGCTACCAGAGACATCTCAAGAAAAGTGGGATGCTTAATTCTGTTCTTCAAATAGAAACATCAATGAAGATGGCCCTTCGAACCCGGGCTTATATATATATATATATATATATATATATATATATATATATATATATATATATATATATATATATATATATATATATATATATATTTTATATATATATATATATATATATATATATATATATATATATATATATATATATATATATATATATATATATATATATATATATATATATATATATATATATATATATATATATATATATATATATATATATATATATATATATATATATATATATATATATTATATATACATATATACATATATATATATATATATATATATATATATATATATATATATATATATATTTATATATATAATTCTCACATATATAATTCACTAGGTTTAGTTGATAAATTAAACAAAATCTCTTTTTGCCCCATTGATAGATTTGTTAGCTTCGATGTTTGTTTTCATTTTACTAAAGTCCTTATAGATTCTGTTTTAAAGTATCTTAGGAACGAAGTAATCCATCATGAATTACCTCTACCTGTAAGTCATATTATTTCACTCACTAGGTTGTGCTTTTGTGATTGTAATCTTATATTCACTGGTGAATTCTATAAAAAAATGTTTGGTATGGCAATGGGCAAACCTTTATCCCCACTCCTTTCAAACTTGTATATGGAGTTTTTTTATAAAACGATATTTACCTAATATCATTTATACTCCTTTAAATATTATAGATATGTTAACGATATATTAGCTGTTTTGCCTGCTGTTACTGATGTAAATGACTTACTCTCTAATTTGAATAACCAGGTACCATCCATTAAATTTACTTTAGAATTAGAAAAAGGCAATTGCCTCCCTTTCAATGCAAATTCAGTATTTATAGGAAACAAACCAATAACTTAACTTATGGTCATTTCTATTCAGGCCACCACTTTAATATCAAAATATCCATTTTTTCTTCCGTTTTTACGAGCATTGCTCAGTATAGGTTCCCAGTATTTGGATCAAGAAATCAAATACATAAGAAAAATCGGGACAGCTTTATGTTACCCTTCACATATATTAGATATTTGCTGTAATAAAGCCCACAAAAAGTTTTATACTGAAAGTAACATGGAGAAAGAAACCCCTAAGAACATTCTTAGCCTGCCTTATTTTAGCGGTTTTGAAACCATAAAATCATTGTTAAAATCTCTTAATGTTAACCTGATATTTCCTTATAATAGCACACTAAAAGGATTGTTAATAAAAATAGCCCTAAGTAAAGCAACAACATATAGAAAATTCCATGCTTGGACTGCTCTTATTTTTATGTAGGTCAATCTAGTAAAGATTTAGAAGTGAGAATTAAGCAGCATAAGTATTCAGTGAAAACTGGGTAAACATCCAATGCAATGCTCATTCATTTAAGTGAAAATTCACAGGATCAATTGGACTGACAGTTAAGTGATTGCCAGACCGAAAGATTTCTCTTCACAAAATCTTTTAGAATATGCAGTTATACAGCTTGCTTCCAGTGTAATTTCAACTTAGCCCTGGCATGTATTTTTTGGACCCCTGCAGTAGAAAAATGTTGAAGAATGACCTTAAAGATAAATTCAATGACTTAATTACTAATTAGTTATCTTATATATATTTTCTATGTATTTTTATGTTTTATAGCTTTTGAAAATGTTTATTTTGCAAAAATTTTTATTGTTTACCAAAAGGAGAATATATTAAGTGTTGTACTTTTATGGATATGTAATCAGCTTATTCATTCCAAGGCTATTTTTGGTGGTCAGTTTCTTCCCCTATATAATCTTCCCTGCTTTTGAGCCAGTTGGGCTTAATCCTTTGTAAAACCTCTCAAAGATTTACCTTTGTTTGGTAGATCCACTAATTCTTCAACTGTGTTGGATTCCAGGTGCATCTGTTACTTATAATCCCCATCCCCAAGGATATCTGTATGTCATCTGTCAATTATATGAACTCTCTTGTACACTTACTTTTATATTTTTCATCAGCCTGCTAGTAAAGGACAGTGTGTCGAAAGGCCTAGCAACCACTCCGTTGTTTCACTTTTCCTTCATGGCATTTGCCTTTATTTATACATTCACCACATTCCGTATTTTTCGTGAATCATTATGCATGTATATATATATATATATATATATATATATATATATATATATATATATATATATATATATATATATATATATATATATATATATATATATATATACAGTTGCCTTATGGGCCTATTACCCAGACCCAAATATATAAGCAAATGTAACAAAAGGATAGCCTACTGTCTTATTACATTTAACACAGAATTGGGGAAGATCGACAGAAAGCCAATGAATAATCTTAATTTATTTTATTCCACACGATTCAAGCAAGTAGACTGAATCTTGGCTGGCATGCAAACCTGCAAAATAAGTGCACACATAATTTACAGCCAAATTTACCAACAAGTATCTTATGCCAAAATTACAGGTAACTGGCTTTCAAAATGCAATAGTGCTTACACAAAGATAATGCAAATTGGAGCCGTGGCTCGTGGTTCACTAGGTGATGATGACTATCAGTTCAGAAGCTGGATTGCCAGTGGCAAGGCTGAATTAGTAATCTTCTAAGGGAACGTATCGCAAGGTGGTAGGTGGCAGAACACGAGGGACAAGATAATCAGTCTCTGGAAATAGATATCCCAGATAAGAATTCGTACGTGAAAAGGTTCTCTCACTTGCAATGATTTATCACAATGGAGAGGTGTTTTAATCAATATCACTGAGCACAGATGTATTCATTTACTGGACTAATTCATAAGGGAAATACACATGCAATGCATTACATAGGATTCATGTTGGGAGATGAAAATCTTGAAAAGGAAGTGAGATTTTAGTGAGAGAAAAAGACACTGGCAATTAACTGTTAATTTCAGACCTACCGGCAATCCAGTGTTGCAGGTGCACCACTGCATTTAGCCTGATCTAATATGCTTTCCGTTAACAACATAGGGGACGACTTGAAGCCCAGTTCACTTGTGACCTAAGAAGCACACATGGCCATGACAAAGACAAAGGACTACACCCCAGAGATAGGGTGTAGGAGTTGTGTTACTCTGATGAGCGCTGAGGAGTACTGCTTTGGTAAGCCCCTTGTTCCCTTCCTTCGCCCTGTTGTTATTTGTCTAGGTGCCTTCGGATTAACGAAGGAGTGCCCACATTCTTGAAAGGAGCAGTTAAGACTAGCAGACAGGAAATCACAAGAATATAGTTCTTGGAACAAGGGTATCTAAAGGGACGACTAGCATGTCTGTTAGCCCCATGACTAATCTAAACTTCTACCTGATCGACCTTTTCTCTCCCAGCTGTGAGTTTACTACATCGAGACTCTTCCTAATCTCTGTCTGGGGTCACTCCCCTTAGTGTATTAGAATCTGACCTCTGTGTTAAGAGGCCAGAGAGACGAGATCATCATATATCTGTTACAATATACATATATATACACACACACACACACACACACACACACACACACACACACACACATATATATATATATATATATATATATATATATATATATATATATATATATATATATATATATATATGTGTGTTTTATATGTATGGACATGTTGATGGATGGAAAAATGGATCATGTATATGTTATATATATATATATATATAACATATATTATATATATAATATATATATATATATAGCTTTACCATATATATATATATATATATATATATATATATATTCATATATATATATATATATATATACACATACATCCATACATACAAAGCGATACATACATACATATATATATATATATATATATATATATATATATATATATATATATATATATATTATATATATATATATATATATATATATTATATATAATATGTATATATATTTATGTATGTATAGGTTATCTATTTGTCGATATATGTATATATATATATATATATATATATATATATATATATATATATATATTATATATCTATTATATATATATATATATATATATATATATATATATGATGTATATTTATATATATATATAAATATATATATATATATATATATAAATATATATATATATGTGTGTTGATGTATAGACATGTTGTAAGCCTCAGAAAAATTCTTGATTGGTTCCAGATTTTCTTTAACATCATACTTCTGAAATAGGATGATTTATTTAAACTTTACCAGTACTATTCGTACAATATATTCACTGGTATACCTGGTATAAGTCACCACTAATTTACAAAGCGAGAAGAAGACTGCTGAATCCTTTGCCTAAGAAGTTCGCTAGTTTTGATATTAAAGGGGCATGTTAACTATTAGGAAATAAATGAATACTACTTCTTTTTCGGCGTAGATTATCTGGCTTTGTCGAGTTTTGATTAGCTTTTCGTATACTAATCATAATTACTTGCTTTCTTGCGATAATATGAGAAGTGGTGAAAACCGATATCCGAGCAAATATCCTATCGAAGTATTGTCTGCTGGAGAGCATAAATTGTGAAACTATAGTTAGAGATGAGAAGATATTACAGCAATATGGAATATAGTTGTACATTATTAGGACTTATAACATACGCATTTTTACGTTTCCTTTCAGACGACATGTATTTTGTAAATTCACCTAAAAAAAAAAAAAAATAGCTTTTAAGACGGCCATTTGGGAGCGGTGTACAGTCTGTAGGAATGATTTTGCAGCGCTCTTTTCCCTCTATATTTTCCGATTCCGTGGTCTTTTGTCCAAGCAGATACAACAGTGAGTGAATATGGAAAAAGAATTGGAGTTAAGCAGAAAGGATGGAAGAATAAAAGACTCAAGGAAAGTGAAAGTTGAATTAGCGTAATAAAACCAGATCGTGGAGGAAAGTAAATAACTAACGATATTCTCCCCTAATGATTTCCAGTGCTGTTGCTATCCATTTCATTACACAGTGTTAGAGTTTCCTCTTTTTATTTAATGTTGTCTCAGTTCCCCATCTCATTTTGACGTTTGATACGTTAATTCCCTATTATTTATTAATCCTTCTCCTCTGAAATTATTTTTATAGTTCACCTTTTAAAATAAGTTTGTTTGGATATAAAAAATGTTTGTCAGTCGAAGTTTTAATGACATGTTGAACAGTCGAACATCATTCACTATATATTTTACCTTAATTTTCAGTTCACGCCGGGTTAAGGAGAATTGTGTGTGTGTTTTTTTTTTTTTTTATTATCAATATGGTCATTCGATTTGTCTGTTATTTGATTGTTTTTGGCCCTCATCTTTCCAAGGAATCCCAGTTTTTTTTTCTGAGCCTCAGTATGCACTTTAAGGTATATTGACCTTGAAGTCATTTCTGTTATCTGTCTCTTTCACACCCTGTAAATGAAGGAATGGATATTTAATTATCACAACTTTACCCTGTTACGTTTTTTCTCTCTCTTTGACCTCTTACTTGGTTTACCAGTACTCACCTGTCAAAACCGGCCAAGCAGATATTGAACATAGCACCTTTAAAGAGTGTTCAGATGAATATTAAATTTGAAAGGCCTATTGACTTTAACAAAAGGAAATTGAAACGTAATTACAATTTTGCTCTTTAGAAAGTCGTAAGAGTAACTCAGTCTATGACAGGTTTTTGATGAAGTGAGAGAGGTCTTGAAATGGATTACAATACGACGAAAGTAATGATTATCTTCGAATATATGTCTTTTTGATAAACATGAGTCACTGTAAAGTTAACGTTTACACAGAATTGGACATCTAACCGTTCTAATAACTCTACATAATTATGTCTCCTTGTTCTGAGGAACGTAAATTGCTATCATTATTTTTAATGGGATCTGCTTTTCCAAATGCATAAACCACTGTTTCCTACTCCGAGAGTTTAAATAACGATGATTATAATTAAAGTAATTATGAATGATTCTGACCTTAAGCATAATCCTTGAAAATAAAGAGCTAAATTTGGCTTCTAAAATAAATCCCACTGCTTCCTGTGACACTGAATTACGGGCAAAAGGAATTTTTTCTGGGTCACATTTCTCAAAAGCGGAGACGAACGTTTGTTTGAAGAGAAACATTTAAATAGCTAGTGCCTTGGAGAGGAGAGGAGAGGAGACAGACAGAGAACGAGTTTATTGCATAACGGCTCCATCTGCCAAATTAAATTTCTTTGAGATGAGAGGATCCGCAGAAAGATTATATTTGAATGTGAGGGAATCGCTTTCTCCGACAAACAAACGTCTCGAAATTCATTGCGGAAAGCAAAGATGCACCTGGATATTATGAAAGCACATATCTTAATAAGTCTCTGTGATATCTTGGAAGTTAAAGTTGTCTTTTCGTTTATACACATATATATATATATATATATATATATATATATATATATATATATATATATATATATATATATATATATATATATATATATATATATATATATATATATATATATATATATATATATATATATATATATATATATATATATATATATATATATATATATATATATATATATATAATATATATATATATATATATATATATATATATATATATATATATATATATATATATATATATATATATATGTGTGTGTGTGTGTGTGTATATACACTGATGCTCTTCTACACATTTCTTTATGCATGTATTTACTTTACTTGAAGCAAATTGTGCGTTGTGAAGCAAGAATACGATGACCGGTTTGATCAATGTAATTTTAGGTGCTGATTTAATATCACTGGGAATTGGCAGTTTTTTGTTATACGTCTTTGTTATTTACAAAGATTTTATTCTTCCCAGGGAAAAAATCAGTTAATTGTTCCGACGTTGTCTGTGCTTCAGCATCTCAATCCATGTGTCATTATTATCCTTGGCCCTGCTGTGATCAATTTCAGAATTCATATTTGACTCTAGCGACCACCGTGATCCTTGTAGGCATTGCTTATGGTTCTTTGCAGCGTGCCTTCGACCCCTACCCGCAACCTCTTCCTTTCTTTTTACTGTACCTCCTTTCATATTCTCTTTCTTCCATCTAACTTCCCACCCTCTCCTAACAATTGATTCATGGTGCAATTGCGAGGTTTTCCTCCTGTTAAACCTTTCACACCTTTTACTGTCAATTTCCGTTTCAACGTTGAATGACCTCATAGGCCCAGTGCTTGGCCTTTAGCCTAAATTTTATATTCAATTCAATTCAGTTCATCACTTTGCCATTATCCCAAGGGTATAGTGTTGTTTAAAGGGCAATAAATCGCTGCTGTCCGATTTAGCGCTGACGCGATACGTAAGGTCATATAGTGTACAGAATGTAGTTTTTATTTGTCCTATTTTTTTCAGATAAGCAAAAAACAAAATTGAAACTGACACTTATTGTATACATGTAACTAAAACGCAACATTTTAAAACTTGACTGTAAAAATTTTCCGCAAAAATAGTCAGACAAATGTTTAATTCGTGACATTTACATTAGGCCAATTTTGCATAGTTCGTGTTATTTCAAGTTTGGTACAGCAAACTGTATTGCCGTATTTTTGTGGCATTGCTATAATAATAATAATAATAATAATAATAATAATAATAATAATAATAATAATGGGAAAATGATGTCATAAGAAACACAGGAATAGGTGTTGCACACATACAAACGTGACAACCGTATTTGATTTCTGTCGAAGATATTTGCGGGACGCATATTCACCAACTTTATTATGGTTTGGCCAGACGAGTGAGAACGGGCACGCGCGCATTTATGGGTAACTCAAACAAACTAGCACATATCTCGCCATGGCCATATGCCCTACGTGTATTTACATTTATTGTGGTATTTATTGCGTATTACTTACTACTATACTAAATATTGTGCATAGCTTTGGTATATTATGCAATATTAATACCTGCAAATAGTCATATTTATTTATTGTGTATTTATTTCTTATTCATTATACCAAATCATATTTATTGTGTATTATTTATTATGTATTTATTTCTTATTTATTATGCTAAATACTGTGCATATATTTAGTATATTATATGATAAAAATACATTCAAACAATCAGAGTTTATACCGGTAAGGGACATAGCAGGCTTCTCTGTCACTGAGTTCGCCTGTTCATCTTTCTCGCCTGAACACGAAGGCTTTGGTGACTGAGTAGCAGTGACACCCTTTCTAATAACAAATCGATCCATTTGATACGAGTGTGGTTGCATGAACTGTTATATAACTAAAGGAGACTTTTGCACACTCTTAAACTTAAATGTAACTAACCATGTTCTGTTTCAAATTTGGAAGTAGGCGTCGCAGGCTCACAGCTTACACGTTCCATTCACGTTCGCCGCCCTCTTCTTGATATGGAGGTTGGCTGGCACCGAATTTTACCTCTGCCAGCTCCGGTGTTACCGGTGCCACTCCCCAAGTTATATTATAGACTATTCAGCTGGTTTGCACTTCTCACTTGGTTTAAGCGTCTGACAGCTTTCAGGAGGAGTTTCGTATTCGCCCATTGCCACTGACCTCTGCTGAGAGTGGTCAGTCAGACAGGGCACTTCGCCACAGCAGCTACTAGAGAAGTTTTTGAATTTGAGAAATGAGGGCTGTTCTTCTGTTATAATTAGTGAGACGGATGATAAAGTGCATTTTCGCATAAATGTGAAAAGTGACTAAGAATATGAACGTTGGAAAGAGCTTTATATGGAGATGCGAGATATTTTTGACATCAGAGCATTAATATCAGTAACCCAGCGTAACTTTTAGAATATTTTGCAAATTACCGTAAAAGAAATCATTATTATATATATGACAAAGACGACTGGACTCGGTTGGTCAAAGTTTTGCCTTTAGTGGTAACTTATATTGAATGTCTCACTTATGTTTGTTTTTTTCCTGAATATCCAAACTTTTGTTATGGTATTTTCATACGTAAATTACCGTCTAGGGAAGCATAAATTTCAATATGATGAGTTTATTCATGAAGAATCAGGTATGATAATCGTTTTTTTTTTGTCAAATTCATACGCATGTGGCTAAACAGTCTGACTCCCCTCCTGCTGCTTAAGAAATTCGTGAGAGAAAAGTACCTTGCGTGGTACAGTCATCGGTAACTGCAGCAGTCAAATGATGTCATCTTTATAGCGAGTCCGCCTTTCCCCGGAAATTGCGAGAGTTCTGTTCCTTCAGCTCATTTGTTAAAAGTATTGCAGTGCTTGTGCTCAGTGAAGGGTCATCTATCTTTCCTGTAATGGTGGTGGTATTATCATGGATATTCATAAAATTACAAATCCGAGCTTTTTTATTTTCGGCTAGAGGAAGTCGAGTTTAGATAAATTGGGAATTTTTCAGCTCGAAACTTGTCCCCGTACGAGACTTTTAGGGCCGTCAATGCACCTCACGCGGTGCACTGCAGACACTAGCAAAGGGTGTTTGCAGCGTTCCTAGCTAGACCCACTTTTTGGCTTTTTATTTTATTTCCATGCCCGCCTCCTTTCAACCATCCAGCTAGCCAACCTCCCTAGACTATTTTTTCCTAGTGCACATGGGGAGTTTTCTCCCAGTTTTCACCCCTAGATCCTTTTACTTAATCTCATCTATTTTCTGGTTTCTTTATCTTGCTGTGGAAACTTCTTGACCCTCACTTTTCACTGTGTAAAGCGTTGAATGGCTGAAACTTCCCTAATGGTTGGCTTCATAGCCTAAGTTTCATCCTAATTATTTAGATTGATTTTGCTGAGACAATTATTTTACCCTACACTCGTCTCTCCCTTAAGCTGTCACGAGGCTCTGTGTTAGTCAAATCTCTCTCTCTCTCTCTCTCTCTCTCTCTCTCTCTCTCTCTCTCTCTCTCTCTCTCTCTTACCAGAAACAGGCAATTCTATTTCTAAACGAATGTGTACCTTTCTCTCGAGCGTAAATGACATTTTCATTTATAAATAAAAGTCATTGAAGAAATAGGAGCTATAAGTGAAAACCGTAAATATCTCTAATGAAAAACGTCAATTATTAGAGACTATGAAAACATTAAAATAAAATTAAAACCACCAAAAAAATTATTCCTTTTTTTTTTTTTACATTGAGTTATAATACCTTTGGAATGCAAAAAACTTATATGTCTCCCCAAGTTCAATTCTGTTCAGGAATTAGACACCGGTGGTCCAATATCGGACGACAGACGAATTGAATTATGGACAACCAGGAGGGAGGTATTGGAACACCAAAATAGGGAATTCCTCAAATTTGTAACATATCATAACCTTGGCTCAAATCTTCCATTCCTGCGCCCAGTAATCGACAATTGGAGTGCGATTGCTTGTTCTGGCCAGTCCCATGAGAAGCTATTGCTTTAACTCTGTCTGGTTAAACTACGTAATAATAATGATTGCATGTTCAGGATGCATGTTCAAAGCAAATTTTTAAACATAAATTTTAATGTTTATAAACAAGTAAAGAAGGCGCCGAAGTTTCTTCGGCGCAATCGAGTTTTCTGTACAACATATAATGCTGTATAAACCTATCAGGTACGACCGGCCAGCATTATCAGTCGCTCCCCAGATGCGGTCAAGTAAATGTGCGTCGCACGCAGCCTCCGGAAAGAGCTGTCAGACGAACGATCCACGGCTGTCCTTAACCTTAAATAAAATAAAAACTACTGAGACTAGAGGGTTGCACTTTCGTATGTTTGATAACTGGAGGGTGGATGATTAACAGACCAATTTGCAGCTCTCTAGCCTCAATAGTTTTCAAGATCTGAGGGCGGACAGACAGACAAAGCCGGCACAATAGTTTTCTTTTACAGAAAACTAAAAAAAAAAAAAAAAAAAAAGCGGCAGAGTATAGCGCAATGTCCTATTTCTGAAAGCTTAAAAAACCTTACCGGGGATGAAATAAAAAGTTTATTCAAATTCTTTTGGCATGAAAGGAGTATTAGTCGACGTAGAGAAACCAAGATGTTTTGCCTAAAAGGCTGAATTTTATATTTTTTTAAGAGCACGGTATATTCGAAGTATATGGGAATAATTAGATAACAAGAAAATGCTACATATTCAACCCTCTACAAGGTATCGGAAGCTTCCAAGAAAAAGAGTAAAAGATGTATTGAAAAATCGGAACTAAAATGCAAGAAAGGTAGGCTATTTGAAATTCAGTCTGTCATCTTGAAGAAACCGTTACGCGTGAATTCCACATTTATTTATAAATAAAGTTAAAAGAAAAATTCTTCTTGAAAGATTGCCTCATTAATGTTCCTTCCTTAGTTTTAATCATAAGACTGTATATAGTTTGACGGAGATCTAATGCTTTTTTCTCTCCCTTCCTTAGTCCATAGGCCAATCCCACAAATTGATGCTTTCGGTACCACTTTGGGTAGCAAATTCTAACATTAGTTTTTCAAGCAAAATCTGTTATTAGTTTTTCAAAGCAAATTCTGACATAAGTTTTTCTTCATAATTTATAAAGATCCTGACTTTTAAACCAACAATCAGAAAAAATACACATATTCTACGATATAAAAAAAAATGTAAAAGTTTACCCCTTTTTCGATTTGTATTGTTAGAAAAGTAAGCCAGGCAGAATTAGTGCCGGAATGTAAGAATTATTTAGCTTTTAATACAAATATTTTAATATTATGATTATTACAGTCAAGTTTTATGATCACATAAGGGCCTACTACACAAGTTTAGCATAACAGCAGCGGAGGCTGTCATTGGTCAGCACCTTTGGTCCACATTTGTGTTAAATGATAGTAACTTTTAGTCAGGTTTTCCTCTGCAAGTATCAGTGTCGACAAATATCACTGACTAGTTTATTCACATTAACTGATCGTGTATTTTTACAATGATGCCCAAACAATTATTTTCAACATAGAATTAAAAACAAAGCACATCAGAATTTCAAAGACACGAACGTAAGAATGAAATAGAAAGGCTAAATATTGGCAGGCACTGAAAGAAACCTCCGAGAACCACAGATGCCTAGGTCCTCTAAACCCCGACATTGGGAAAATAGAATCAGATATTTTAGCTTTTGTAGAGCCAATAGAAAACAAGTAAAAAATGTGCCGTAGTGTCTTCGGCGCAATGGAGTTTTCTGTACAGCCGCTACAGCGTATAATCAAAGCCACCGAAAATAGATCTGTCTTTCGGTGGTCCCTGTATACTGCTGTATGAGCCGCGGTCAATGAAACTTTAACTACGGCCGGTGATGGCCTATCCTATATCGTTGCCAGAAGCACGATTATGGCTAACTTTAACATTAAATAAAATAAAAACTACCGAAACTAAAGGGCTGCAATAAATAGTACAGTATGTGAGTAGTAGAAAGCTATGCTCCCCATAGCTTTCTACTGCTCACATACTATTCAGTTACATATTCTTGTGGTAATAACGCACATTTTGGCGTTTTCTTTTACTTAATTACACAAATTGTCCATAACAAAGAAATATCGATAATCCTCATCTATGTTACGAAAATTCCGCGACCACTACCCTGGCTGAGCGGTACCTCTTATCTGCTTGCAGCGGGATTATCTAAGTGGTGGGTACAGTAATAAACACTCCCTAAATTAGGTCTTTGATACTGAATGATCCACTACCCCTTACCCTCAGCCTAATTTTTCTCCACGAAGACGCATAACTGCAACTTGATGATCTTCTCTAGGGTTGTTGACAAGCTTCAGTGCCCATCTATTCAGCTATTGGTGACTGTCATGTGTCGGGGGTTTTGTCCGAGAGATATTTGTAGATTTGTTGGACTGCGGTATGTGTCATTCCAGAAATATATATTTCCTACAAGCAGCTCCTCTTTATCTTCTGGGTCGGCAGGTCTCTGAGGCACTGGCCAGGATGTTGATAACCGAGACGAGGTTCTCTGTGTGGTTTGCTGCCGTTGTTTCTCCACGACATGTTCCCTAATGGCGCCCTCCTGAAAAGGTCGTCACATCCTCTTCACAGACTCATCACAGTCATTCCCACATTGGTGGCGGTGTAGAGATGTATGAAGTGGTAGATAATATTAGTCTTCTAAGAAAGGTATGCTTCGTGGAGCTCGGGTTGTTCAACATTAGGAGGCTCGCTGTTTTTCTGTAAGAAAAGCAAGTAATAGGGTTGATATTTTTCCTTAGGCTTCAAGTTTCAGACCATTTGTCTTGATGAGATTTGGTGAATTAGTGTCAGCTTTCAATGTCTACAGAGGTTTAATCATTATGAATCTTTTATTGTTGAAAATATCAACGTTGTGATGAATGTGGGTAGCGTTTTTTTCTTCCCGCAAAAATACGCATGAGGTGATCCATATTGCTTCAAGATTTATTATTATTATTATTATATAATTACCTTTGTCACCAGTTCTATTAGATTATGCCTTCAAATCTCTAGAGTGAATAAACTTATTTCCGAAACTTGTCTTTATTTGGCTCTTCGCACCAGGACACTAAGGACCCTTACACAAAATTATATAACCCCCCCCCATCTCTCTCTCTCTCTCTCAAAGAACATTTACCTGAAATGATAATGCTCTAAAATTCTCAAACATGGTGCTGTTTCAGCTGACTAAACATCTGAACGCTCAGCATGCCAGAGTATCTGCCAGTCTTCATTGTCTAATCTCAGAATTGAAGAGTGAAAGCCTCACTTACGTCTCATCAAATACTGTTTATCAGAAGCAAAGCAGTTTAGTGTACAAATTAAACAGCTTCACGTTCAGATGCCGTAATATTCCTTTAGTATGCTCACTGTTGTAGAGTTTATTCATGAAACGGGAGAAACTTTATGTACTTTTCATTAATATGGAATAGAATGAATAATATAGCTCCTTCGGTCTATTGTGAAACTGGCGTATTAAGTCGGTGTTTGAAACTGTTTTCAATATCCTGCATGAAAATGAACCGAAAATCATCTTTGAATGATAGAAAGGGAAAAACCCCCAGTATTATTGAATATAATTATTTCCACTTATCACCCTGAATTTAATCATGCAAACAGGAAACTGTTTTCCCCAGTCTTGTTCCGTGTATATGAATTTATCAGTATTACGCCAAGGGACGGGGATTTGCTCTTTATGGGGCTGCCTACCAGTCTTGAGTGTCTCCCTTGCAGTACAAGGGATTTTTAAACTAATTGAAGGGTGCTTATAACTTCCAGGTGCTAGAAGAATTTATTTCATAATTCCAAGTTTCATTTCTTCCATTACAGTTCGCGGACTTATCCCATATTTATTTTTTCCCCTCTTTGCAATGACTGTTAATTGACGTCTAAATGCATAAGAAGGGATTCATGAACCAAGTCCTTTTTAAGGAAGTAAAATGTGATAGGTAAAAGATTCCTTCTGGCTGCTGCGACCTCTTAACGGAAAATTTGTAGAGTAATAAGATTCAGAACGATACAGATTGCATCTCTGAATGCATTCGAAAGCGCTGGTCAAAATAGGAAACGACAGAAAAGGGACGACTCGTGTAATACGTCTTAGCAAAACGATGCAGAGGGAGACTAGGCCATCAATGGAGAATTGGGATAGGGAAAGTATTAGAATTGATGAACGTATTTTTTTAAATAATTGAGACTTTGTGCAATGCAAATGTGACCTGGGGAGCGTATGCAATGTGTGGATAGTTAGACGTGTCGTTTATACTGTTTTTTGCATAGAGCTACCACCTTAATTTTTTTCATATACTCTTCAATACGGCAGATAGGGAGTGAACAAGTAAAATAAAGGGAGGTTAGCATGGATTATTTTTTTATATTTATAACTTCTCATATTCTCTCTGATATCGTTTTGTCAGAATAATTCTGTCAAAATGTTTCTTTCATTACACAGAATCACTAGTTTCAGGTTTTTTGTTTTATTCACTGTTTAAATATTCCGTTGAGTATTAGCAAGACAGGTTTCATTAACACCAGTTTAAAGGACCGGATATTGTTACCGTGAAAGCTCTATATTTCAAGAGAACTTTGTATGGATATGATTAATTTTTATATGTCATATATCAAAGCTGTATTATTTCAAGCATTTAAGCGTAGATGTTTATTTGACATGTGCTCAATAGTTATTTTACCTCCCTCTTACTCTTAATGATTTAATTTAATGAGACTAAAACTTTTCAGGTTAAAATATACTATGTCTCAATTTCTTCTTATTTTTAAGCTACTTAAGTTGATGGATATATATTAAATGCCTACAGAAACAATAAAAAGACTTCGGGATAATTGCACCACGCATATTGGTGTTTGCTGTTAATTGTTCCGCTTTCATTTACAAATGTAGATAACTGAAAAAGTTTTTTTATGAAATATTCACAACGCGAACAATATAGATTTGAAAATATTCGAAATGGAATAGGAGATAGTTATTAGTGAAAGTGCAGGGTTTTTTTTAAAATGGATTTTAATTGACGTAGCTAGATAGCAGTAATGGCACCAGATAGGAATGATGAAGTGAAAATATCAGAATTTTTAGAAACTGTAGCACTTGATATGATGAATCCACATACTGTGGAATATATCATACTGGTAAAGGAGGAAAAATACTATAAAAAAGTATTGTTATAGATCAGAATTCATGATAATATCAGTCAGAAAATTTCTAGAAATACATCATCTTAGAGTAAAATCATATTTTCTCTTTCGTATTTACACACAATAACGACGTGCTTATCCAAACTGGCTATAATAACAAAGAAAACGGAATAAAGGAACAATAATAGCAGCAAACTAAAAAAGGATAAGAAAAAGTTATAGATACTTCAAACATGGTGTGATTAATATATTCACCTACACCACCGAACTGATACAGTCTCTCTCTCTCTCTCTCTCTCTCTCTCTCTCTCTCTCTCTCTCTCTCGTTCTCAGCTACCACTCTGTTGGTCGCGAGTTCGAATCTCCGACCGGCCAGTGAAGAACAAGAGGAATTTGTTTCTGGTGATAGAAATTCATTTCTCGCTATAATGTGGTTCGGATTCCACAATAAGCTGTAGGTCCCGTTGCTAGGTAACCAATTGGTTCTTAGCCACGTAAAAATAAATCTAATCCTTCGGGCCAGCCCTAGGAGACCTGTTAATCAGCTCAGTGGTCTGGTTAAACTAAGATATACTTAATTTCTCTCTCTCTCTCTCTCTCTCTCTCTCTCTCTCTCTCTCTCTCTCTCTCTCTCTCTCTCCTAGATAAATAGTGATGCAGCAGTTAATGTTGCCTCTCTCTGACTCCTAAATAACTAGTGATGCAGTAGTTAATGCTGCCTCTCTCTCTCTCTCTCTCTCTCTCTCTCTCCTAAATAACTCGTGGTGCAGTAGTTAATGCTTTCTCTCTCTCTCTCTCTCTCCTAAATAACTCGTGGTGCAGTAGTTAATGCTGCCTCTCTCTCTCTCTCTCTCTCTCTCTCTCTCTCTCTCTCTCTCTCTCTCTCTCCTAAATAACTCGTGATGGAGTAGTTAATGCTCTCTCTCTCTCTCTCTCTCTCTCTCTCTCTCTCTCTCTCTCTCTCTCTCTCTCTCTCTCTTAGGTAACTCGTGATGCAGTAGTTAATGTTCTCTCTCTCTCTCTCTCTCTCTCTCTCTCTCTCTCTCTCTCCTAAACTCGTGCTGATGCAGTAGTTAATGCTGCTGCCTCTCTCTCTCATCATCATCATCATCAATATCATTATCATCATCATCATCATCATCATCATCATCATCATCATCATCATCATCATCATCATTTCCACTATTTTCAGAATAACTTTGCGTCGTATGGGTGAACTTGTTTAAATAAAATTATGGATAATTTTGTATTAACAAATTATCGCTAATTTGCAAATTATAGCATGATTATTTTAAGTTACATGGCAATTAGGTCCTGATATATTTGGAAAAAATGTGCAAGTACAGATTAAAGGAAAACGGAATTAGGACATTTATAAGAAAGGAAAATGAACGAATATTATGATTCCTAATTTAGAAAAACAAATCATACAAATTCTGTGACCTCAGTTACGAATATATTAGTTATTTCATAAATATAAATTTCAGGATATGTCGAAACACTCATTTGGGTATCGGTTAATTTAATGCATGACTGCTTTTGCCGATGGAACTTATTTATTACTTTTCAGTGGTGCCGCGAGAACTCTTAGCTCAACCGAATTATTAAGGTTTTTATTTGGTTTTTTGTATTAATAATCGTCTCGTAAAGTATCCTAATAATAAGAATAAATCCATCTGGAGAAGAGATCATATTTGTGTAGTAATGAAATGACTGTTAAGATTGTGGCATTATTCTGAAGGATACACAGATTATCATTGATATAATTCTTTAATATGAAATGTAAAAGTGGAAAGTTGAAAACAGTGTTGTAAGGAAATTACTGAGTAAATAAATATCAAAAGTTTTGTATTGCAACTGTGAAGGTAAAAGTTATTTTGGGAGGAATTGGAAAGCAAGTAAAATTTGGTGTTTATGAACAATTCGATGACGAAGTCTAACCAGGGCGAGAATGATATGTTGATGAGATAGCCTCCTTTTGGTGAGTGACCACTTGCAAATGTATGTGATGACATATTATTATTATTATTATTATTATTATTATTATTATTATTATTATTATTATTATTATTATTATTATTATTATTTCAGTAGATGAAACCCATACACATGGAACAAGCACACAGGGACCATTGGCTTGAAATTCCAGTTTCCAAAGAATGTTGGTTTCAACCTCCCACCGCAGACCCCACACTGCAGCAGTAACTGAGCATGATACAGAGCCAGTGACTTTTCATCGCCCTTAGGGAAACGCGAACCCGCGACATCTGAGTGGCATGCCACGGCACTAACCACTACACCAGCGGACCAGCCATACCTATATTTGTTGACGAATTTGATGACGTTGACACCTACTTAATGAGTTACTTGATGCAAATGGAGTCTAATGACGATGTCAACTCTTTCTGGGTGGGACCCCATCTACAGCACGGTCGTCCCACTTTCGGGATGCCATTTAAGTGATGACACTTGAAATTTGCTTATAAATTAACCTCATAAAGAGCTAGACATTACCGTTTTTTTTAACCATGTTCATGTGACTTCTGTATCGTTTTCATGTATTCTTTGGTTGTTTAGTTAATCTTTTGTGATGGTTAAGGACAACCACTAATTGACATCTACCCATAGTGTGCGTGGAGTTGGTCTGAATTAGCTAGAGCATAGCATTCTCCTGTATATCTTTGTAATAACCACTAAGAATATAAGGATACTTCTCTTTCAGAGATCTACCCAGTACCACCAACATCTTTAATATATATATTTGTGGGTAGTGGTGGGATGCGAAACCACGCCTCCTTTCCCATTTACCAGCTCCAAGTAAATCAACTGCCAAATTTCAACGAAATCGAAATTTCTCGATTCAATGGTGTTTTTGGGTACGTTTCCGTCTGTGAATCCTGTATCGGCATTTGGAAAGGAAATAAAGCAACTCTCCCTTACGTACCAGGATTCGAAATCTGGTTACCATGAACAGCTGTTCAGCGCCATGTCCCTCCTGCTGTCTTGAATGATAGGAAATTGTTTCATAGTTCAACTGCAAGATTTTCTTCCTCCTGTTACCTTCTTTCAGACAATTTCTTTCAGCGCTTGACTTCTTACTGTCAATTTCTCTTTCAGCGCTGAATGACCTCATAGATCCCAGTGCTTGGCCTTTGGCCTAAATTCTATTCTATTCTATACTTTGATTAACGTATATCGATTTAATGATAATAATCCCGTATACAGTACAGCTCATCCCGGTAGGAAGATATTAATTTACTGCTACAACGTAACATTGATCAGTTAGATATCAGATGGGTTCATATTATATCAGACCAAATGTATCAGGATGTAAATATAATTTACCGTCGTACCTGATTGGCCCTTATTTGTTATTTATATATATATATATATATATATATATATATATATATATATATATATATATATATATATATATATATATATATATATATATATATATATATATATATATATATATATATATATATATATATATATATATATATGTGTGTGTGTATGTATGTATGTATGTATATGTATATATATAATGATTTACATCTTTCTTCTTTCCTTGATAAACTTTCCCCAAATGACTGTGTTAATTTAGTCATAAGGGTGTGGCGAACTTCGTCTACTTGATAGTTTTTCATACCCCAGAATTATTTTTTATGAAATGTAGACCGATAAGTTAATATGTTTATGAGAGAATCATTGATAATTTTCTTCATATTTATATGAACTTTTCCGCTGTAAAGATTGGACACTTAGCCCGTAACTGGATGTTTAACTATGCGTAGAAACACGGCCCTCCGCCGGCGCTTGTTTACTTGTCTGCTTCGTCCACTGAAATAACTAAGCAGTGTATCATAATATACAGTGTAGTGGCGTCATACAGTGACCCACGTGCAAATCCCTATGCAAATTAAGCACAAAAACTCACTTTAAAAATATGTGTTATATATGACAAAGTTAAGTATACCTTAGTTTTACCAGACTACCGAGCTGAGCTCTCCCTAGGTTTTTAGAATTTTACGTTAAGAACCAATTTTGGATGGCAACGAAAACAGCTTATTGTAATCCGTTTATACCGAGAAATGAATTTCTATCACCAGAAATAAAAATTCTTCATTCCTGTTGATTCACTGAACTTAACAAGCGAGCGCTAGCCCACAACTCTGCCGACTGACCAAAGAGGAACTATTTTTGACAGCTAGTTCTTAGAATAAAATTTTGATGTGAAAATATGGTATGTTTATATGTAAACGATTCAATTGATTCATCTTAACAATGAGAAATTAAGTTAAGAAAATATTTCACGTATAATTGAAAAATATGTGATAAGTCAATAATGTTTATACTGTACAAGCTGGCCCGACCTAATACTTGTCTGAAGGCTAACTGTGGGCTAGGAAGTGAAATTATAACGGGAAATTGTGTGAACTGTCCCTGGTGTATGCGTTCAGTCAGATTCGAGACTATGTCAATTTTGAAAATTAAGTAAAAAAAAATATAAAAGAGTTCACCTCAACAGATTCAATTAGTATGGCCTCGGAATCCATTACTGATCCGACAAGCTACCTTGATTATTACAGACAACCGGATCACTCTTTAGAAGTTCAGTTTGTCAACTTTATTTTTACTTGCAGTCTTGCAGATTTCATAAATTTTGGAAGGAAAATCAAAATAACAGTGGTGTCCTCTCAAACATACCCAGAAAAATATTTCTCGAATGATTGTTTTTTTCCTGGTATGCTAAGACAGATGGTTACTGTTTCTTTTCAAGTTAAAGGGAATACATAGGAAAGTGTTTAACTTTGTAACCCAGTAAAGTATTGAATAGCGTTAATCCAGTTACGTGATCTCACACATCAGAATAAATTCATTATTATTGTTTTTTTCTTATTTTCAAATAATTGCACGAGATTTCATTATAGATTAAGAAAAAATACGGGTATTTATAGTATCTTTCAAAACAATTTTATTTTTTTTTGGGGGGAGCGGGCCAGTTATGCATCGATTGAAATTTTCTCGAACATTTCAAGATAATGTTCATTTAGAGGTGTCTTTCAAAATGTGAGACCAGTTTTATGTAACTGGTGCCTTCTCAAACATAGCAGAGTACATCTAAATTAATTGGCATTTTTTGAGCAATTACTTGAATGTGCTTTTCTCAAATACTTCAAGAAGGACAATTACCAACATTCATGGGGTGGTCCGAAATCATTTATGGCAGATATCCTTCAAGTGGTAGTTTCACAAGTATGCCCTGATTGATATTTATCAAATGATGCCTCTCCAATCATGTGCTGAGGTATTTTCAACATGAGTGGCTTTTCTCATGAATGTTTAAGACAGATGGCAGCTACGCCCGAATAAAATGTAGGTAAAACTACTTTGTTTTACATAACTATATTGTAACAGCTTAATCATTTCAATCGCATTTCTATCAAAGTAAGTAACATTTTTTATCCCCAAGGAAAAATGTGGCAATGGACACTTCTCTTCATTTCGATCTAAAAGGAAACATCTGTAAAATCAAGAACTAACGGTATTCGGTGGCCTTATGAGTGAGTATTTCTCGCATGCCCTTACTCATGACCTTGCCCTTACTTTATTTCTTCTCTGAGTGTTTTAGGCGGAGGTAAATTTACATGTTTTCAATGTCTTTTTGTTCCCCGTAGGAGGGTAGTGCCATTAGTGCTCTTCATGCGGTGTACTGTAGGCATTACTTAAGGTTCTTTGCGGCGTCCCTTCGGCCCCTAGCTGCAACGCCTTTCTTTCCTTTTACTGTACCGCCGTTCGTATTCTTTGTTCCATCTTACCTTCCACCCTCTTGTTTCATAGTGCAGCTGCGAGGTTTTCCTCCTATTGCAGCTTTCAGTCCTTTTTACGTCAATTTCCGTTTCAGCGCTGAATGACCCTCATAGGTCCCAGCGCTTGGCCTTCGGCCTAAATTCAATATTCTTCATGTCCTTTTGTATTGTAAACCGATCAACAACGTGACGGAGGCTGTTCGCTGTGCTGTGTCAGCACGAACTTGAGCAGTAATATAGGCGGAGTACTTGGTATCGAACCTAAATACGGATGTCAGTATCAACCAGATAAAATGAACCGTGAATAATATTACTTGTTGAGTTTATTAATGCTTTTTTGTTTGGTTGTGTTTATATCGCCAAACAGTAATTTCATTAGGTGAAGTGCATACTTGTAGAAATACAGGTTTGATAATGTGACCATTTGATCCATTAATGTTATGGCATGGAATCCTTCATAGCATTTTCCTTTATGTACGTCTCTTTCGTAAAAGCTTTATGGAAAACATTTATTACACATCATTTTCACATCGCCTAGAATATGTGAAGGAAAAGCCATCATCATGAGTCATAAAAATCATTGCCCAATACCGAAGTAATAACGGATGCCTGTGCATTAATTAATTAGGCAGTAAA
The DNA here is from genome assembly GCF_040412425.1 of Macrobrachium rosenbergii. Taxonomy (NCBI): domain Eukaryota; kingdom Metazoa; phylum Arthropoda; class Malacostraca; order Decapoda; family Palaemonidae; genus Macrobrachium; species Macrobrachium rosenbergii. The sequence goes on along the minus strand of NC_089749.1, from coordinate 57,990 downwards.
AGCGCCTACGCTGCTCTTTAATGCGCGTTCAAAATGTAGAGGCTAAAGCTATTGAGTGAAAATTACTTCGACTTTCTTGTTCTGTGTTTTCATTTATATTCAGTATTTATAGAATGTTACCAAGGTAGCATAGTCCAGTCAGAAATATCAGAATTTACTAACATATCTATTCTTGTCAGTTTCATACTCTTCATTTAAAAAAGAATGGCCATTGTAATTTTGACTGTTATTGCTGGATGCCATAATCACAGGTTACAACATAACTCTCTTAGCAATCATTATCACCAATTTGCAGTAAATCATCACTTCTCTTAGCAACGATTATCACCAATTTGCAGTGATCATTTTGCAGTCTCCATTTGAATGGAATTTTTTTAACTTGGAGGTGTTTTATGATATTTTTTGATAAATAATAACCATCCGAGATCTACATTATCATAACCAACATTTTAACTTTCAACTCTACTTTACTAATTTGTACAGTCTACTCGTATAAACTTAATTATATTGCATAAAGTTTGGTTGTGTTTTTGAATGAAAACTAAAGAAAATAACTTTTTTTTAACGAAAATATAGCAAAGTAAGCAATCGGAAGTGTTTCCTGTAAGACTGTCGTGTTGGAAGAAAAGAATAGATATTGTTTTCATAGCGCTTTGCTGAACTAACGCCACGGAAGGATTTCCGGAACTGCTCTTCCGATTTCATAGCCTAACAGCATTTTCATATATGTGGTATATCTGTTCACGTTTTGTCTGTCTTTATCGAACTGATAAAAAATGAAAAGGGTGCTTTGGGTTCAAAGTCAATATTTCAGTTCTTTATGCCAGGAGAATTTTATATCATTCGATACGTGAGGTGATATATTTGGGGTTAGGTAGTATATCATTTTGCACTGTGTGAAGGAACATTGATTTGTAAACAAGATGGATTTTTTTAGTCACTGTTAAGTAGTATTTTATTAATTGTACTTAATTATTCATTAAATTGAATTTATGACATAACCATGTAATATTGGAGAACACCGTCATCAAATAATTCCATTATCAAAATCCATTACTCGCTCTATCTAGGTCACGTACATTTTTTTTTTTTATTGAGCATCCGCACTGGTAATTTCCATTAATTCTGCAAGTTCTGTTTTGATGCATTATATATATTATGACTGTCAGATTCGATGAAAAGAGTTCGTCTGGCCTCGAACTAATTTACGAGAGCTTCATATACCAACCCAACTATTATTTTCTCGCTTCTGATTTTTTCGTTGTATTAATTCTTTCGCCATTGCTTATGCATTCGAGTGATTATTATCCTCGAATATATCACCATCCCTGAGGTTTCAAAGCGAGTTATTTGTCCGTATGCGAGTTTATGCTTTTGCATATGTGGCGGACAAACAGGTTTGCATGTTGAGAGTGGATGTATCGACTACCGTCCCGTTCACCTGCCTACCCCGCCGCCAGCCGGGGCGGAAAAACGGGTTTGCAGGGGGTGGGTGGCTGTGTCACGTTTCCCAGTCACCCAGTAGAGGACAAACACGATCCACTCGGATTTAATCGTTATATGTTTGGTTGGCGTCATGAATTATATAGATTCCAAACTGATGTTTAACATTTTAGTGATTAGAATGCACTTATTTTCCGTCACATTGTTGTTTCTACTTTTCCTTGTTGGTACCATTTTGGTGCATGGCATTTTGGTCTTGATCTCTCGTTACTTATTATTATAACTGTTTTCCTTCAATTACTGCATGGTGCAGATTTTATAGATTTTTTTTAGAATAAATCAAAGGTACTAATTCTTTCACGACATTCAGGACCTTCGGACTTTATTACTTTAGACATCTTTTTTATTTTAATAGTGTTCAGGTGGTATGAATTATTTTTCAGTTTTATTCAGTTTAATGTATCGATATGTTGATGGTCCCAACGGTTCATCGAGCGAGCAAGTAAAGAGGTAAAAAGAAATATATATATATATATAATATATATATATATTTATATATATATATATATATATATATATATTATATATATATATATATATATATGTGTGTGTGTGTGTGTGTGTGTGTGTGTGTGTAAAAGAGATATTTTACAATCTTCAATGCATGTTTGACATAATTAATATTTAGGAAAGGGAAGAGAACTTCGCTTGATCTCCTATCTTTCATCGTTATTCTTTTCCCGATAGGAGACAATCCGAAGGAAACTCCCTTCTGATTTTTTTGCTTTAGATCTTGCGAGCACTTTTCCCGCTCTAGACAAAAAATAAAATATTAAGCTGTTTGTCGTGTTAGGGCGGGCACCATACAATTCTACCCAAGGGCAGCCAGTGGTCCGTCCGCACTTTTTCTGTCCGCCCTCAGATCTTAAAAACTACTGAGGCTAGAGGGCTGCAAATTGGTTATGTTGATTATCCACCCTCCAATCATGAAATATACCAAATTGCACCCCTCTAGCCTCAGTATTTTTTTTTTATTTAAGGTTAAAGTTAGCCATGATCGTGCGTCTGGAACTGCTATAGATGCCAGCAACACAGGCCACCACCTGGCCGTGGCTAAGGGTTTCATACAGCATTATACGCTGTACAGAAAACTCGATTGCACCGAAGAAACTTCGGCGCATTTTTTACTTATTTTTTCTTGAGAAGAATGGAGCCAAAACCTTTATCATCTTCTCTGTCCCAGACGTGACGGAAGTGTTCTTATTGCGAATATTGACAAGCAGTTAATGATGCCTCTATTACCTGAAAGGAATAAATAAGTATACAATATATATTAGCGTGAAGTGTGACCATAAATGATTGTAATATACGAGGAGTTGAATTAATATTTTTCAAATCGGATAATAATAATAATAATAATAATAATAATAATAATAATAATAATAATAATAATAATAATAATAATAATAATAATAATAAGCCCGACTAAAGAAAGATTTCTACTTGTGGTTTAATTAACAATGAATATTTCAATTACGGGCTTCGGTTCCGTTCAGAGTTATTCGTATGTTATTGCCTGATGATATCAGCTCAATAACGTTAATTAAGATCACTTCCCATTTTCCGATGTAATTCCATAAATAAATTGAACTCTGAAACTAATATACGTGGGCGAATGTGGTGGTGGTTTGGGGCTGGATTTTGCTTACGGAATCCGCGTCTGTGGAAATATATCTTCTCTTGTCTTACCTACGATGTACATTTCAATGTCCCAGATGGTTTAGTTTGATGTAGAGGTTTCCAAACAACGAGGTATTATTCGAGGAGTTTTCATTTTTGTTATATTATTTCCAAAATTACGTAAAGAGCAAATTAACGTTTGGAGGGATTTTATGACGGTCAGGATAACATTTTCCCTGGTGCAAAACATATTTCAGGCATTAATTTTCCTAATTAACCCTCGTACTATGCCAAACGATAGAAAGTTCTTTGTAATTTTACATAAACCTCTCTCTCTCTCTCTCTATATATATATATATATATATATATATATATATATATATATATATATATATATATATATATATATATATATATATATATATATATATATATATATATATAAATATTATAATACATACATACATACATACATACATACATACATACATACATATCACATATAATATATATATATATATATATATATGTTAATATATATATATACATATATATATACTCATGGGAAAATGTTATAAAAAAGAAAATAGATCTGTAAAATGTTTAGCCTACCACCATAGGAAAAATACGTTAGTACTACATTAATACTGTGGAAACGCTCCCCGACAATTGTGGCACACAAATGTAGATTTTAGGTAAGATGTAGCTACTCAGTATTTATATGAAAATAATGAATTTTGATAGTTTATGCTCTAACTGAAAATTACAGAATAAAGTATACTGAGTGGTCATGTCATTTTCCACTAGAAAACTGCAGCGCAAAAGTCAAGAGCCGGCGTCATGAAATTTTCCTATACTATAATTGCCTGCAACAACGTACATGAAAGCATGCTGCACCGATAGCTGAGAGAGAGAGAGAGAGAGAGAGAGAGAGAGAGAGAGAGAGAGAGAGAGAGAGAGAGAGCGCTGGTTGTCTTAACTTTAAGTGAACTCTAAATGATGGAAATTATTTCAGAAACCGACCAAGAGCCCGGCGTATTCGCTAAAAGGAAATCGAAGATTGATGGATTCTCTCTCTCTCTCTCTCTCTCTCTCTCTCTCTCTCTCTCTCTCTCTCTCTCTCTCTCTCTCTCTCTCTCTCTCTGATGTCATTTTATTATTTTCGTAAAACATAAGAAACCACAGAAAAACGTCTTGCAAAAAAAAAAAAATATACATATATCGCAAACAGAGGAATCAATGAACGAAGATAGGCTGAAAAGAATATCCCTTTTCCTTTTTCTGTTTCTGTTTCGCAAGTAACGAAATAGGAGAGAGGTGATGGCTGGAATTTTGATGCCATATCTGTGTTAGGTTATTCTCTTTTCCTGTAATGAACTTTAAATAAGCAAAATCACCAGTGGCCCAGTGAAGTGAACGGAATCCTGAGACATAATTTAAATCACGATTTCAACTTTTAACTGATGGATTGTGAATGACAGATTACATTTGTCGGCAGGCTGAGAGATAACTAATTGGATGATACTTCATTTTTGCTGGCTATGCCCTTTAACTTTTTGCTTTACTATCCTAACCACTGAAGACGAATATCTCTAATAATGATCATAGCTTCGGACGGGTGACGTAATGAACTGAAGTACATATGTGTCATACATGCATTCTTATGAATTGAATTTACAAATGGTCTTCAAAGCTCTTTCCTTGTACGAAACAATAACAGTTACCGGATTTTTTTATATATATATATCTGGAAGACAGCAAATAATTGGATGGCCACAGTTGCATAGTTAGCGTACCTGAGCTTGGAAACACCAGTGAGGTTTTGCAATCGAAGTTTGTCCGTAAACTTTTCACATTTTCGACTTCTTCCCTTGAACCACAGGATTATTTTCAATGAAACTTGGGTAAAGGGGATTAAAGGTTGTTCAGATGGGAGGCGCCGCTCCCTTACGGAGGGAGATCATTAACAAATGGTAAATAATGGGGCGGTATCATTTAAAAAATCTTTTTCTCTAGGACTACGGGGTCAGAAGTGACAAAACTTAGGTAAAGATATCCGTATGCAGTGTAGATTCAAAATTGTTCCAAGCATGGTCCAATCTGGCAAGATTGTGGTTGTAATGGAGGTCGAAAGATTTGCTTAGGATTATATAAAGAAAATCTTTATGAAATGATAAAGCAGGAGAACATATTTTAGAAATTATATCCTTGCGTGGAAATTAACTTATTTTCAACTGAATCCAGTATTTTACAACCCTCTTTCTTTCCATTTAACACATGATCCTGGTATGTGACTTCGAAATATTTCCAAAGAAATTCAAGACAACGCAGTTTACACCCAATCTCAAGTCTTAAGGCTTAGGCACAAGGTTATGAATAGAGCGCGAAAAGCAATATCCCCCTTTCTGAGAACATTGCTGTGGTATGGCTGAGGTTGATGAAAATAAATATTGATAAATGTAACAGGTAGAGCCAATGCGACACTGCTTACGACATGAAAAAGTTGCTGCTTAGTTTACTGTCACTGCAGTAAGTTCAAGCTGAACAGAAAGCCATAAGATTATCGAATATTCCTTCCCGGGTGCGAGATGAAGAACGTTTTATGGCAAATTCTCTCTCTCTCTCTCTCTCTCTCTCTCTCTCTTCTTGACTTCGCTTTACTTTTGTATATCACAATTGTGTATGCATATAGTTATGGACATATTGTCCCTGGAAATAAGAAAGTAATAACGTTATGTTAATATTACACTCATAAAACCATCATTCACAGATTAAATCATCGTATATTTAGGGATAGCAATCAGACCCTAAACCAGCAAGAGATATTATTATGTAAATGATGTCAAAGCAGAACGAAACCCCACTTTCCATGGATCCTGTAAGCTGATACATTCCTCTTCCTTCATATAATTTGATGGGACTATTGACTACCCCCATACTCCTCGTTACTGCCTTGGCTTCCACTCACTCCGTCGTCTCCTGCTCTTTGCTACTCCTACCCTCTTGTCTCAGATAACTTTCTTCACCTCCCCTCATTTCATAATCTTCTCCTCACGTATGGCTTGTTTACCGCTCCCACTTGTTCCACTGTGATTCCCCTGGCAAGAGCTCTACTCTTGCCTTCACAGCTCCTGATAGGGTGGAAGTTCTCTGAGACCTTTAAGATTCTATGAATAGAAAATGAGGAATCATGATTACATCCCCGAATTTCCTGGAAGAAGGAAAAGAAGAGGCTTTAAAGTAATAACATTTAGTGGAAATCTTCCCATTCTCTTTCCGATTTGATTCGGTGTCATTGTCGCTTCTACGTCCTCCGTGTTGTATTCGCACTAGAATTTCCTTTCATTTTGCTTAACGGTCATAATTCCAATTGGGTGATAGTTATTCCCAAGTTATAGTGAATTCGATATTGAGGGAAATTTTTGGGCTCACCCATATATGAGTAACGAAAATACATTATTAGTTAAGCATTACAAACATACCAATCAACTATCGTGTTATAGATCGATCAATAGAATATATATATATATATATATATATATATATATATATATATATATATATATATATATATATATATATATATATATATATATATATATATATATATATATATATATATATATATATATATATATAAATATATTATATATATATATATATATATATATATATATATATATATATATATATATATATATATATATATATATATATATATATATATATATATATATATATATATTTTATATATATATATATTAGAGATGTGTCGGATATCCGCATCCGCATTGACAATTTCTTAACATCCGCATCCGCACCAGTATTAGATTGCAAGCAACATCCGCATCCGTAGTGTGAGAATGCGGATATGCGGATATCACCCCCTATTCAGTGTTCAGTAGTTCATACTCATACACTGTAGCTAAAAGCAGAGCTTTTTTTTTTTTGCTAAATTTGGGTTTTTCGTTTTATTATACAGAAATACATGATACACAATTACAAATTCACAGTATATACTATGTAAGTAGCTCTGTTATAGCATATTTGTTTTATAACATATTTGTTTTAAAGCATATTTGTTTTAGTAATTTCATGTCATTTACAGCAGTTGTAATCATAAAGGCAGGGTGTTGCGTTTTTTTAGGAAACTCTCTCTCTCTCTCTCTCTCTCTCTCTCTCTCTCTCTCTCTCTCTCTCTCTCTCTCTCTCTCTCTCTAATGCAAAGAATGGCTTTTGAGTTTTGTTACCCTTATCATTCAATGAGCATGAAATAACCTTGTGCCAAGACAAGTATAAAACATTCGTGTATCGCTGTTACTGTTTGTACGTTCATATGAAAGTATACAAACAAGTACACGCGTATCATTTATGTTTCTACTTTCAATTAGTACAACAAATATTATGTAATATGTATCCATTCTCTTCATTCACTGTTCCAGTTCCATGCTCTCTCTCTCTCTCTCTCTCTCTCTCTCTGACCGCCAGTTCTTGTTCCCCGTTTGCTACGCGTATCAAACGCACATAATTTTGAATTATGTGGATGAAAGTCGTACTTAACAATTAAATGTATCTAAATTATTTAGATTTACAAAATATCCGCATCCACGAGGGTATGGCCATCAAATATCCGCATCCGGAAATTTAAAAGATTGATATCCGCATCTGCATCCGAAACAGCAAATTTAAAAAAATTGATATCCGCATCCGCAAATCCCATTTTCAGACACCCGATGCATCTCTAATATATATATATATATATATATATATATATATATATATATATATATATATATATATATATATATATATATATATATATATATATATTATGTATATATATATATATATATATATATATGTATATATATATATATATATATATATATATATATATATATATATATATATATATACATATGTATATATTATGTATATATATATATACATGTATATATGTATATATATATATATATATATATATATATATATATATATATATATATATATATGAATACCAATATTATTGCTATTACACGACGTATTCTGACAGAGTATTTGCATTCGCCTATTCTGATCTGTTTTCCTGATCATGGCATTAATGCTATTCTAATGCCTGTCACATCACAGACAAGGCTTCTGCTTGTAATTTGGTCGGAAGCAGAGCGCTTTGCTCTCAGCTTTTAAGCTGCTTGAGCAGGACGTGATTGTCGGAGCGGATCCATATCCAGCTATTGCTGACAGTGCTGATCGGGTATCAGTGAAAACTACTAACAAAGATGTTTTGAAACCATCTCTCTCTCTCTCTCTCTCTCTCTCTCTCTCTCTCTCTCTCTCTCTCTCTCTCTCTCTCTCTCTCTCTCTCTGAGTGTGTTTGAGTGTGGGCTACTGTGTGCTTTCAGCAAATGATTATTATCCCTTCATGGTGGTGGCAAATCATTACATTCACTGATATGTAGTCTAGAAGAATGCTGGAACTGTGTCTGTTTAATGAAAATCGATACTATGCGTGTCCAGATAGGAGTACCATTTTGGTGTATTTTACCGTGCGTCTAAAATTCATGAATATTCGCCCGGTCTTTTCAGAGCAAGTATTTGGTCTTAATTTTATTTAAACGGATAAGGTTGCTATGTTAAAAAGGTTTTCGTGTTTGCATCTTAAGATACCGCAGTTTTTGAATAGTTTGTGCTCCTCAGCTTCATTTGAATTAACTTGGAAAACTTTTCAGGATCTTTCAGGACATGATATAGCTATTACTAAGCAGTCTTGTTAGTTGTATAACTTCACAATTATTCAGTTCTTTCTGTGGCACTCATTACATTGGTAAAAGCGCCGATATGGCCATATTAAAACTTAGTTTATTGATAATCAAGAAATGACAAAAAGCGATCAGATATTCATTCACATTTCATAGTAAAACAATAATAACATTTTAATGACCTTACTTGGGATGTGGGCTGGCCATGGTACCAATCACTCCTTTAGATACTGCCATTGGATAACTAAAACAGTTTTCAAAAGATAGCCATTCTCGCCCGATATATAGACTACTACTAATTTTACTTCTTGCATATTTGCACTTTTTTCTCTCCACCTTCTTACGTTGCCTTTACTTTTCATAATGCTAAACACATCACAGCTTTCTCCTTATTTCATCATTTCCTTTGTTGTAGCATGACAAGTATTTAAAAGTGACCCCCTATACCTGAGTTTTCGAGGTGGTTTGACCTTGTGAAGGAATGAAGGTCAAAGGGGACGGGGGAATGATGGGAGCAAATCATGGAAAGTGTTAAATTGATGAATTGGAAGTGAGTTAAAGGGACGTTTGTACAGTAATGAAGGGATGTTTCCATTTGTTGTTTACAAGGACTGGGGTGAGTTGAATGTTACTGGAAGCAGTTGACAGGAAAATCTTGCACTAAAACTGGGCTTAGGTGGGTGGTCAGAGTTCCCTGTTTTCTTTAGGAGTGACCACAGTCGAATCTCACCCACCCAATCCCATTTCCATTGGCCAGCTGACAATTTCAGATTGCTCGTTTTACTGATATCTGCTGCTTCCATGATATTTCTTTTGTACAGGCACGAATGTTTTTGAAAGCAAATAAAAGATGCACAAAAATGTATGAAGCATCCCGAATCCTATATGTAACGGAAAATTTCTGAGGCAATTTGTGCACTACAAATCGACCTCTTTTGTTCCTGTAAAAGTTGGAGTAGGGAGCAGCCTATTTGGCAGACACTTGCTGCAAGGGATGCTATAAACGCCCGCTGACAAATCCTCATTATTTTGACAGGCGTTGATGATGGAAGCTGACATGGTCTTTGGATAGTGAAAAGCAAGAATTTCTTCACGAAAATGTTTCGTTCTCCTATTTTGACATACTTTGTTGTCTAAGGTAACACTTTAGTTTTCTGTAAAAGAAAACTATTGAGGTGGCTTTGTCTGTCCGTCTGCAATTTTTCTGTCCGCCCTCAGATCTTAAAAAACTCCCGAGGCTAGAAGGTTGCAAATTGATACGTTGATCATCCACCTTCCAGTCATCAAACATACCAAATTGCAGCTCTCTAGCTTCAGTAGTTTTTATTTTGTTTAAGATTAAAGTTAGGCACGATCGTGCGTCTGGCAACACTATAGGACAGGCCACCACCGGGCCGTGGCTGAAAATTTCATGGCCCGTGGCTCATACAGCATTATACGCTGTATTACGCTGTTCAGAAAACTCGATTGCGCCAAAGTAACTGGCGCATTTTTTTTTTTTTTTTTTTTTTTTTTTTACTTTGCTACGTGATTACTTGTGACGGTGCATCTGCAGTAGGTAGGATTATTTTTTTGAATGACCTCTCAATGACGAGTTTAGGGTATAAC
>NC_089749.1:17500-45000 GCF_040412425.1 Macrobrachium rosenbergii | reverse complement strand
AAAACTCGATTGCGCCGAAGAAACTTCGACGCAGTTTTTACTTTTTTCTATGCAAAAAAGTTTTTTTATGTACTAGATGTGGTATGATTTTTTCCCCGGCTACACGTTACCTCCCGCAACTTGTCTTTATCTTCATCGTCTTTGTAAACAGTCTTGCCCTCGGTTCTTGTGATTATTAACTCGACGTATTCCCGCCCCTAGATGGATCTAAAAGGGTTAGGAAGGATTACGTGAATGCCTATTAACGCGTCCACTCCTTGATATTCTCATCCTCTTACTTGAAGCCCTGCAATCATCGTAATAGCTACCATTATCTCTCATCTTCTGTCTTTTATGTTCATTATCTCCTACCATTCACTTACACGCAAGTTTTCAAGATCTGATTTAGGTTCATCAATCATTGCCAACTCCGTTCCATTGTTGTTTATACCTGACAATGTGATCCTTTTTTTCTACTGTTTGTTGTCATTGGTGAATTTCACTATCTTCCTAAACTGACAGCACAGTGAGTGTTCCTAGTTTTTGCATCAGTCGTTCTGTTATCGGTTTCAATGATGTACTATGTAATTTATTTTTTCATTCAGTAAATAGCCTTACACTTCATATTTCCCATCCCTATGACGAATTCTGAAAAAGTTAAAACGTTTTTTTCTGCTATTTTTATTTTCGTTGTCTTTCTCTCGATTGACCTTTTTTATTTTTATTTTAGAGAATCATTGTGACGGTTTTGGTTTGAATCAGCATTGGTTTTAAACTGACTGCTGGATAACTGGTACTCATGATGTAAACATTAGATATCAAAAGACTCACATCTGCTTGGGAAAGAGAAATACAAACGTTTCAGACCAAAATGTATGTAAGTACTTTATTTGATGTGGTAGTAATAATTATACAACAGAACAGTGGATCGAACTGACAAATTATTATGGCAGTGGGTCGTAGTTGACAACTGGCGATGCCCTCCAGATGTTTGTATTAACAGTTCTCGAACTGTTGCCTTTTATTATCTTGCCTTCTTGCAGTAATTACGTACTGAATCCTTTCAGCTATTATTTTGCTGGGCGGTTATTTTTTGAAGGTTAAGTTGAGTTCTACTAGTTTTGTAAGTTGCAAACACCTATCCTATTATCTTTGCGAGATACTTGAATTCTTGCTTAGATGACTAGCAGCTGTTTGGCTGACTTTGAGCGTAGGTGTGGGACTTCCAAAAACCATTTCCTTGGTAATATAGGCAATGTACTCAACTTAGTGGGTTATCGAGATAACACAGCTTATGGTTTGCTTTCCCTAGTAACTTTTTTCCATGGGATTTTTAGGCCCCCTTCATTATCAATGGCTGCAAATGAAGCAAGTGTGGTTTGTCTCTTGAAACAGTGGCTAGACCTGAATTCAATGGTGAATTCGTTAGTCAAGCTGCTGAATCATATCACTTTGCCTAAGAGTCCTTTTTGACCAGAATTTGAGTTTCTCTTGTGGTGTGAAGCATTTGGGATGGAATTCTTCCTTCATGCAGTGAAAGATTAGAATCAGAGTCAGTTGTTTAATGCCCTTAGAGGTTGGTTACTGCTTGGCTACTTGTGAGTACGTAGTGGTTAATTAGGTGTTCAAAAACTCCTTCAAACTTCTCCCGAGAACGTTGTTGCCTTCTACGGACATAAAATAAGAGCCTCCATCTAATGAGGATATTATCTCCTCTCTTCCCCCATTGACCCCTCTCTCCTCCATTTGCATTATTTTGTTCATCCACATACTTAGGCTCTGTTTGCACACTTTTGCCAAATGTTCTATTTGCTGTTGGGCTGTTAGATCAAAACTGAGATTTATGTAGTGGTTGCATTGGGGTATTTGCTTGTTGGAAAGTTTTCCTTCTCACTGAGCCACTTAATCCTGTGAGATATATTAAGAAGGAGAAAAATTATGCGGTCCAGAGTTATTTTGGACGGAAACAATAAAACAGCTTCGAAAGGGGATATGATTATTTACACGAAGAAAAGGCAGGTGAAACGCACTTTACCATTTTGCTGAATGAAAGTATATCATGGCGGTATGCAAATCGACGACTAACGACACGTAAGCGGTAACACCTGACAGCAGTACCACAGAGGAAAGGAAGCTCCATACATCTGGAGTTTTCGTATTGATGTCATAAGAGAGTAAGTCTTCATCGTGGAAAACAGCAGAAAGTTATCACGTGGTATGGAAGCTAAATGTTTGATACAATAACATCATCAACAACTATATATAACATGGACAAAAGGATCACGGCAGGTAGGGATGTAAAAGTTCTTAAACCGGAGAAAAAAATGAATCGGAAAAGCGGAGGGTCTTTCACACAGGGTTTTCTTTAAACTCCGCACAAAAACGTAAAAAAAAAAAAATAAATAAAAAACAACAAAGCATTAACCAATGGATCTGGCATCAAAGTTTTCGTATCATTTTTATAACCACCCTCATATTCCCCCACCCCAGGAGGGTCTTATGATGGCAGAAGAGATCAGAATTGTTGTTGGGGAGAGATCCCTGGGACTAGTTTGGGACTCAATGGAGCACGGAGGCAGGGGTAGGGGTGCATAAAAGCTTCCCACTTTAAAGCTGCTTGCTCCCGATTCGGCTTCTTCTTCGTCTATTTTGATTACTCTTCCGCATGGGCGAAAATACACGAATCGTAATGGCGATTTGTAAGTTCCTAAGTAATGGTGATGATATCAGTGATAAGATGAAGCACGGGAAGTGTGAATTTTGTTCATGCTTCCATATGGAACATCATCTTTAGTGATGCTGCTGTTGTGCTTCATCTTCATTTCATCCTCTTTTGGTTTGATTTTTTTTTCTCGTTGATGTCATTATTATCATTAACCTTCAGACTTCTACGGAGGAAATTTCTTCTTCTTCTTCTTCTTCTTCTTCTTCTTCTTCTTCTTCTTCTTCTTCTTCTTCTTATTATTATTATTATTATTATTATTATTATTATTATTATTATTATTATTTCTTTTCTTTTCTTTTCTTTTTTGTCTATCACAGTCATCCTATTCGACTTGGTGGTTTTTATAGTGTGGGGTCCCGAGTTGCATCCTGCCTCCTTAGGAGTCCATCACTTTTCTCAATACGTGCGCTGTTTCTAGTAACACACTTTTCTGCATGAGTCCTGGAACTACTTCGACATCTAGTTTTTCCAGATTCCTTTTCAGGGATCTTGGGATTGTGCCTAGTGTTCCTATGATTTTGGGTACAGTTTCCACTAGCATATTCCATATCCTTCTTATTTCGATTTTCAGGTCTTGATACTTATAAATTTTTCTCTTTCTTTCTCATCTACTCTGGTGTTCCCTTGGTATTGGGACATCAATGAGTGATACTTTCTTCTTGATTTTATCAATCAACGTCACGTCTGGTCTACTGGCACGTATCACCCTATCTGTTCTGATACTATAGTCCCAGAGGATCTTTGCCTGATCGTTTTCTCACTCCCTCAGGTTAGTGTTCGTACCACTTAATACTGCACGTTAGCTGGTGTTTCTTCCACATTCTCCAGTGGAGGGGTTTTGCTACTGAATCATGCCTCTTTTTTTACTATTATTATTATTATTATTATTATTATTATTATTATTATTATTATTATTATTATTATTATTATTATTATTAATCTTGAAAAATCTTGTCTAAGTTTAGATTCAAGATGCTGTAACAGAAGCTAATAAAAGCTACACGAGAGAACTTGTTTTCATAAAATTATTTCTTTGGCGCTCTATGTGAAGAAATACCTGACGATTTCTAACGTTTGCAGCAAGTTGAAAATGGATTCCTTAAATCCCGGGCGAAAAGAATGTCATTCATAACTTGCTTTTGACAAATCGCTGAATAAAATAGCCGTAAGTTAATTAGCGCGGTAAGTAGGTTTCAAATCGATTTTATTGTCAGTTGTCTCTTCCTTTTCATGTATATATATATATATATATATATATATATATATATATATATATATATATATATATATATATATATATATATATATATATATATATATATATATATATTTTATATATGTATATATATATATATATATATATATATATATATATATATATATATATATATATATATATATATATATATATATATATATATATATATATATATATATATATATATATATATACACGTAGAATCTACTGGTCACTTTTACCAGACACATATGTAATTCTAATAGCCACAATGCCTCTTAACTTCTCGAATTCTTTTTTTTTTTTTTTTTGGATATGCTTGTAACTACGAAGCCCCTAACATCCAAAGGCAAGAAATTTAAGAGACTTGTGATTGCCGGTCGCGGGACACGAACCCGCGTAACCATAACCACAAGGAGGTCACGTTGCCGACCTGACCACGAGAAGGATAAAAGTCTATTACCTCTCGTACATACATATACCTGTTGTTTTCAGATATATTCATTAGAGCTGGAATAGACCCATCCTCACCATCGTAGCCAAGTGGGCAATCGTTTTTATTGCTTTTTAGGCTGAAATATATATGTAGAATCTATTGGTCCTTGTGGTTATGGTGACGCGGGTTCGTGTCCCGCGACCGGCAATCACAAGTCTCTTCAATTTCTTGCCTTTGGATGTTACGGCTTCATAGTTACAAGCATATCCAAAAAAAAAAAAAAAAAAAGCGCGAAGAATTCGAGAAGTTAAGAGGGCATTGTGGCTATTAGAATTACATATGTGTCTGGTAAAAGTAACCAGTAGATTCTACATATATATTTCAGCCTAAAAAGCAAAAAAAACAATTGCCCACTTGGCTACGATGGTGAGGATGGGTCTATTCCAGCTCTAATAAACATATCTGAAAACGACACGTATATGTATGTACGAGGGGTAATAGACTTTTATCCTTCTCGTGGTCAGGTCGGCAACGTGACCTCCTTGTGGTTATGGTGATGGGGTTCGTGTCCCATGACCAGCAATCACAAAAGTCTCTTAAATTTCTTGCCTTTGGATGTTACGGCTTCGAAGTTACAAGCATATCCAAAAAAAAAAAAAAAAAAAAAAGAAGAATTCGAGAAGTTAAGAGGGCATTGTGGATATTAGAATTACATATGTGTCTGGTAAAAGTGACCAGTAGATTCTACATATATATTTCAGCAAAAGCAATAAAAACGATTGCCCACTGGGCTACGATGGTGAGGATGGGTCTATTCAGCTCTAATAAATATATCTGAAAACGACAGGTACAGTATATGTATGTACGAGAGGTAATAGACTTTTATCCTTCTCGCGGTCAGGTCGGCAACGTGACCTCCTTGTGGTTATGGTGACGCGGATTCGTGTCCGCGACCGGCAATCACAAGTCTCTTAAATTTCTTGCCATTGGATGTTATGGCTTCGTAGTTACAAGTATATCCAAAAAAATAAAAAGTGCAGAAGAATTCGAGAAGTTAAGAGGGCATTGTGGCTATTAGGGTTACATATATATATATATATATATATATATATATATATATATATATATATATATATATATATATATATATATATATATATATATATATATATATATATATATATATATATATTTATATCTATATCTATATCTGTATCTATATATATATATATATATATATATATATATATATATATATATATATATATATATATATATATATATATATATATATATATAAGAATGTCTTTTACTGTAATACTACAGTATAATATGAAGATAAGAAGGCCCATAAAACACTATTTGAACGTTGCAACCATATATTTCGGGCACTAGCTTCTGTGCCCCTGTTTACTGAAAAAATATTTTTCCAGTGAACAGGGGCACAGAAGATAAAACCCGAAATATATGGTTGGAACGTTCAAATAGTGTTTTATGGGCCTTCTTATCTTCATATATATATATATATATATATATATATATATATATATATATATATATATATATATATATATATATATATATATATATATATATATATATACACACTTTATCACATACACAATTGTTCTGTGCATTAGTAGAATACTAAAAGGACCTAATTCAAGCTGGATGGTATCTAATGGAGTTTTTATTCAAAAGTTACAAGCTTTCTTGGACAGACAGTCCACATTATCAAGTATCCGTACAATACTTGATAATGTGGACTGTTTGTCCAAGAAAGCTTGTAACTTTTTTAATAAAAACTTCATTAGATACCATCCAGTTTGAATGAGGTCCTTTTAATAATATATATATATATATATATATATATATATATATATATATATATATATATATATATATATATATATATATATATATATATATATATATATATATATATATATATATACAGGTGTTTCAAAATTAGATGCCCCCCCTGTCTACAGCATAAACTAAAATTGATATGCACAAAACCAAAAGTAATTCAGAACAGGTATTTATTTAAGTTTCTCTCTGAATATTTAATATTTTGTGTGGACTCCATCTGCCTGTACCACAGCCTGCATTCTTGAGGGGTATGATTTCAGCAAATCGCAAAAAGCTGAGACTCAAACTCCATTTCCCTGAGCACTTTGGTCACCTCTCTTCGCAGGTCGTCGAGGCTTGGTATACCATCTTAGTTCACTGTGCGCACTTCAATGCGAACCTTTAAGATACTACCAATGTTTTCACACACATTACAGTCAGGGAGCTACCTGGAAATTCACTTGACGAGAAGAAATCAATGCCACTGTTTCGAAGCAGCTCCTGTGTCTGAAGAGCCTTGAAACACAGTGCCTTATCATTCAAAAGTGTGACCTCTTCAACAGAAAACACATTTTCAGGATCTTTGAGGAAAGAAAGTACTCCACCAGTAAGCACAGTTTCTCTGAAGTATTTGCCATTCTATGACTGTCCTCTTTCTTTGATGATCCACATTAACCGTTTGGCTATGAAACAGAGAAAAATTCCCAAACATTCAGGAAATTTCACAACTTGGCGATATCGCACATCATCGCTGATATCATCCAACTTTGCAGCCCAAATGATGTCATTTTTATGATTTGACTTCCTGACTGTGTAAATGAAGAATTCATGTGATGCGGCAACATGGAGAAAGTCAGCTTCATCCCAGTCTTTAAGAAATGAACCACAAAACCATGCATGGTCTTCTCCCTCTTGCTGAGTGATGTTGGGCTTGCTTGATACCAGGTTTTTTCAACTCACGATATACAGCACTATAACTTCTCTTCTTTCCCCTTTTGGTTTCTAGTTCAAGCGCCAATTTACGTAAAGACTTTCTTGGTCTACCCACTGCCTCAGCTATGATGTCTTTCCACTGCCTCAGCTATGATGTCTTTTGACTCCTGAGAAAGGACTTCAGGCCTTCCAAGATTCTCACTCTTTTCGCAATGACAGTCATATGGATTTTTGTTCCATTTCCTTTTAACAAAGAATTCATCTCTTTTAATGTATTAAGCTATCCAGGAACGTGAAATGAAGGATGCGCCAGCATCCCTGGCCTCTCTGAAGGTTATAGCCCGGATTCGGTCAATCCATCTGATTTCCTCCGAGTCATCAGCCATGGCTGTATCTAACTCCGTCACTCAGTCTGAAAATACAAGAAACGAAAAATGAAAAATAGCTTAATAGAAACATAAAATAATGTACTTGGAGACAGGCTATAGCAGAAAACTTCATAACTTTCCATTTGTTCTGTGGAGGGGGCCTCTAATTTTGAAACCCCAGTATATATATATACATATACACATACATTATATACATATACATACAATATATATATATATATATATATATATATATATATATATATATATATATATATATATATATATATATATATATATATACATATATATATATATATATATATATATATATATATATATATATATATATATATATATATATATATATATATATCACACATTACCACAGGTGAAAAATAAGAAAGAATGTAGGTCCTGACGGTTTTCGACTTTATTTCAAGCCATTGACGAAGGACTGATCCTTCGTCAATGGCTTGGAAATAAAGTCGAAACCGGTCAGTGACCTACACCCCGTTTCTTATTTTTCACCTGTAATGTGTGATAAATGAATCACGTACAAAAGTGATAATAATCATATATATATATATATATATATATATATATATATATATATATATATATATATATATATATATATATATATATATATATATATATATATATATATATTATATATATATATATATATATATATATATATATATATATATATATATATATATATATAATCAACACACAATTACATGTGGATGAGAAATACATTTCTGACTCACATCAGGATCAGAACCCAGGTCTTTCAACTGAAAGACAGGACCGCTGCCACCCAAGCCACACAAGTCATAAAAGAAGTTGGAACCTGAGTACCACTGTACCTAAGAAATTACCTGGGCAGGCTAACTGCCTTGCATACCAGTATGTTTTCCCCAAATTCCCGACTCAGCAGTGACCCAGTTGACAGCATTTCATTCAATTATTCTTTCTGAGTGAATATGACAGAAATAATCAACACACAATTACGTGTGGAACAGAAATAAATTTCTGACTCACATCAGGATCGAACCCAGGTTTGCCAACCAGGCCACACAAATCACAAAAGAAGCTGGGACCTGAGTACAACTGTACCCAAGGAATTACCTGGGCAGGCTAACTGCTTGCATACCAGCGTGTTTTCCCCAACTTCCCAACTCAGCAGTGACCCAATAGGCAGCATTTCATTTGAATTATCCTTTCTGAGTTAATATGATAGAAATATCGACACACAACTACGTGTGGAACAGAAGTAAATTTCTGACTCACATCAGGATCGAACACAGGTCTTTCGAGTGCATCAGCCAACCAGGCCACACATGTCATAAAAGAAGTTGGAACCTGAGTACAACTGTAACCAAGGAATTACCTGAGCAGGCTAACTGCTTGCATACCTGCGTGTTTTCCCTAACTTCCCGACTCAGCAGTGACCCAATTGACAGCAGTTCATTCGAATTATCCTTTGAGTGAATATGATAAAAATATCAACACAATTACGTAGTAGTAGTCGTCGCAGAATATAGTATAATAATAATAGCAATGGCGGAGGCGGTGCGCCAATCGAATTAATGGAATAAACTGAGGCTCATTTATCCTTCCTAATAGATGTTTAAATGTACATTAAATCCTGGCCGAATGCCCTGGCAAGGGGCAATGTTCATATAAATCTCGGTGAATGGTTTGACGATAAGCTGATGGCATTACAAAACAAGTGCGTTGGATGGCTATTATCATTTGCTCGCTTTCAGTTCGCATTGGACTGTGCCCATTGCGATTTTGGGCCTATCATAGGAAACCTAAGTTATTTATCCATTATTCTTATTTTTATTTCCATACTTTTGTTTTATATGTTTGCTTTAAGAGCAAATATAACGTTAATAATGATTATACTGGAATAATATTTACAAATCCATTGACAGTCAAAGAAACGCCGAGAACTAAGTCGTAGCTTTTGCAAACGTGAATGCGACATAATTAATTTATTCTCTATCATATTTTTTTTATTTCCTTCTGTTTCTTAAACTTGTAATAAGAGTACTGTAATGTTAATGACAATATCGTAACGATATTACATAACCAGTGAAACTCAAAATAATAATAAGAACCAAATCGTAACTGTACTAGTGCACATGAAATCACTGCAATAATAACCATAATAGTTGCTGTGTCAATAATGATGTTATGGTAATAAGATATCAAAAAGGAACCGCAGTTGATAAGTCTATATAAATATTTAATGCCAACTTGTCCACAGAAGCAAGTAATGTTCCTCGCGTAGCTCATCCACTGAAACTCGTGGCGGCTCGTGTATCTTTCTTCTTCCCTACATCTTTCATAACGAATGAAGAAAGCTCTCAGCCCTGAAACATTCAAGATTTATCCGGTGTTGAATGAGAGAGAAAAAAGTTAAGTATATCTTAGTTTAACCAGACCACTGAGCTGATTAACAGCTCTCCTAGGGCTGGCCCGAAGGATTAGATTTATTTTACGTGGCTAAGAACCAACTGGTTACCTAGCAACGGGACCTACAGCTTATTGTGGAATCCGAACCACGTTATGACGAGAAATTAATTTCTATCACCAGAAATAACTTCCTCTAATTCTTCATTGGCTGGTCGGAGAGTCGAACGCTGGGCCAACGGCGTGCTAGCCGAGAGCTCTACCCACCCCTCCAATGAAGAGTCAGAGAGAGAGAGAGAGAGAGAGAGAGAATCTGGACGTATAAAACGCACTGTTAGTTGCACATATCACCTAGAGAATAGACATGAAACAAAAAATGCACCGAAGTTTCTTTGGCGCAATCAAGTTTTCTGTACAGTGTATAATGCTGTTTGAAACTTTCAGCCACTGCCCATGAAACTCTCAGCCGCGCCCCACGAAACTTCAGCCACGGGCCGGTGTTGGCCTGTGTAGTTGGCACCTATAGCGGTGCCAGACGCGCGATCATTGCTAACTTAACCTTAAATAATATAAAAAGTATTGAGGCTTGAGGGCTGCAATTTGGTATGTTTGATGACTGGAGGGTGGATGATCAACATACCAATTTGCAGTCCTCTAGCCTCATTAGTTTTTAAGATCTGAGGGCTGACAGAAAAAATGTGGACTAACAGACAAATAGCCATTCTTTTACAGAAAACAAAAAAACCATCTTAGCCAGTAATAGTATGAAGGCAGACACGTCACTCATTCTACAGTGAACTGCGAGGAATAGCAGCATCAGAACTCTAGAATTCAGTAAATTTAACTTGCCCACCAAGCCGTTTTCAGGACCGCTTATTTATAATGGTAACGGGTACCACCTGGTCATGTCTGAATAGACAGTTGGCATTGAGAGTTTCACTCTTGGGTATTGTTGGTATATAGTCTGGTAAATGTTTGGTGTATTCACGTGCAAATGGTCTTGTACGTGTTTGAAGTTCTCAGCAGCATGGTTGATTTTGCGGTTACAGAAAAGTGTCAATGATTCGAATCACATTGCTGCATCTCAAGCACTTGTTTGAAACTTGGGCACTGCAGTCAGAGGAATATGAAGGGTTGATTACAAATGAAAATGAATGAAATGTACACGTATTCATCAACATTTTTTCTGTCGTTCCCTTCTTTATCAGGATTGTCCAATGAAGCCTTATAACTAAGTTCTCCTTCTGTTTAGTTTTAGTTTTTCCTCGTACAACCCGAGAACAATTGATAGTTCCTCTCATTTTAACCCTTCATTCGGGAACCTTGAAAATACTGTGTAAATTGCGATTCATTTCAAATTGAGTCTGACTGGCACCGCTCGAATGTAACGGTTGTATTAATTTCCTGGAAGGAATATGACCGGGCTTTAGACCTAATTCCATATCCAGAGTGTTTACTAGTCAGACATCGTTTGAAATGCGAGATTAGGTTAGCAATCGAGCACCGCTCATTCCACTTATTGGGCAAATTGAATCGCCCCTAAAGGTTACTAAAGACCAGTGAAGGTTTAATCAAAAGGGAACGTTTAAGGATGAGATGCCATAATTACGAAGTTCATTACGACAAGGCCAAGTTATTGTCAGAGATTATGTGAGCAACGATTTGTCTTAAGTTTCTGGGGAGTAGAGATCCAGAAGACGTTTTTGATAAATATCTTAACTAAAGGCAGCTGGACAGAAAACTAGGTCAAGGTTAGATACGAGAGAAAGGATTGAGAAACAGAAGAGTTGTCAGTAAAACAAGCTAATTGTTCCACTGATAACTCTTATTTTATTTATGATTGTACTTTGTAAAATTATTAGGAAAATATCCTATTCCTATATTTGACATTCACCACTGGTTGGTAAAACAAATAACTAATGAAAAACAGCACAATATATATACACACACATATATATATATATATATATATATATATATATATATATATATATATATATATATATATATATATATATATATAATGCAGTATACATTAAAACTGCCATTATTTTATTTATGATTGTACTTTGTAAAATTATTAGGAAAATATGTATTCCTATATTTGACATTCACCACTGGTTGGTAAAACAAATAACTAACTGCACAATATATAATTATATATATATATTTTTATATAATGCTGGTATAATGGAATACATTAACGCTGAGTCCATTTTTATAATGCTGGTATTATGGAGATATCATGACTGTCACAGAAGATAGGCTTTATACTTACTCACGTTCAGTTATTATGTACCAGACACAGAACGTGACTGAGTGTCTCATATGTCCTTCCTAGCCTGACGATGGAGCTCACTGTCTCTGTTCGGTTGACACGTGTTTTAAGGAGAGTAGATGGAGAAGTAAACAGCGGTTGTTTACCTTAAGCAAAGTTTACTTCATATTATGATGTTTATCTGCGGTTCTTCCACTGTCATTCTCTGTAAATATACGAGCTATTCTTAGTCACACATTGATTAGAGACGGATTCAGGATATTGCAATGTGTATAGATGTTTTTGATTTTATATGTATTTTTCAAATTCATATTTAGTAGTGTATATTTTTTTTTTGTCACGCTTAATTACAATTCAGCTTTGTCTATTTTACCATAGATTTTTCAAGTAATTTTACCTCAGAATTTATTATTGATAATATATGTACATGCCTTTTATCTAATACAGCGCCATTATTATTGCTACTATCGTAGTATCAAATAATGATATCGGTAAAAAAAGAACAGTTTCTGTTGCAAAATCATCTCTTCATTTTCGGTCACTGGGTTACGTCGCTTGGCACTTATTTCTAAATCAATGCTTTACTCATTATTGGAACCTGCGACATATTATTCCTTCTCCGATAAATCACAAGCCAGCCTAGGCCTTTTTGGGTGAACCAGTGAAATACTAAAACAATATCACTGGTTGCAGAATCACTTACCGAGAATAATGGAATTCATCAGAATGATTCCATTAAGAAAAACTGTTATCGTTTCCTGCATATATCATCGAGTGGCGCTGCAGTGAGGTGGATGGTCAGTTCATTTTCAAATTATTATTGTCGTTTACATTACTAACAAATAAAGGTTGTTATTTGTAAGTTTCATTCCATGTTAGATTTACCAGAAGCTGTAGATCATTAAATTAAGGATATTTCTTGTTTGTAACAGTAATTTTTATGAAGGTTTCTATTTTCCTTCTTAGTTTTAACGAGACGAATCGTGTTGAATAGCATATCCTTGGTCGATTCTCAATAAGCTTTGTATTTCTTTTCTATACGAAACATACACAAAAATATAAGAGAGTTAAAAGATTTGTGACGATGGTTTCGTTATGCAAACAGTAAGCGATGCTGAAACGAATTTTCCAGTGGGAACTGGGTTGTTGAAATCTATTGAAAGTATATTATTTGTGTTATTTTGATGCTGATGAGATTCTTCCTTTTGTCTGAAACGAGGGAAGGTGTTGGGAGTGAATGGAAACGAGGTTTGTTCAGGAATTTGAATTTTAGAAATCCGAGAGAGAACGTAAGCCAATGAACAATGGGGAGTGCTTGGTATTTTCACTTGCAAATTTGTATGAGCGAAATTAAATAAAACCTTCCAGAAGATGTCTTTTGCCAGTGCTTCAGCTTGAGGATAAGAAGTCTTAAGTACACTCATTGCAGAATGATCCATATTCTTTTCTGTTTTAAATGAAATGAAATATTTAAAAAGTTTAGCCAACACCGTATGTTAAATCGAAAAACCAATAGGCAAGGGTAAACAAATAAACAATAGGAAAAAAATATTCGAAATTATTGGTTCAAATACGTCTAGACCTTTTCTATATGGGGACTAATAGCTGCCTCATTAAGGCAAAAACCAAAGAATAGAGAAAAATAAAACGAAAATAAAATAAATAATCAATTCGCCTCAGCTGTTTATTTCCCGTCCCAACAAGAGCAGTCCTTATCTTGTATTCCCTATAGTTACTGTATTTCGTCAGAGAGCTCGAACTACGCAACGGAATATGATAATGAGGGACTTGTGGTGTAGATAAGGGCAATGATTTCCGGCAAAAAGAAGGAATGGTACGATTCCTTTATGGAAATAATTAATATTAATAAGGGTCTTGACACAATTGTATTCCGAATGAGGTTGAACCCCGTCCATCAGCATTGGAAATTATATAAAAATATGTGCCATTAGAAACAGTATTCTTAAACGAAGAAAGTGAAAAACTAATTGAAATATTCAGCAGTTATATATCATGGAGTAAATTAATTTTTGCCATAAATATATATCACACAATCTTCTGACAGGATTACTCTGCGACTAATGAAAAATAGCAAGAAAAATCAATTTGAAAGTGAAACAAAGTTGCATCAGTTTCCAAAACTGAAGATACCTTCCCCATTTCACTGCAATATTCATCACTCCAGTTGGAATACCGAATTATTTTCCCCTATCTCCCTGGAGAGGAAGTCGTAGACAAATTGGCCTTTAGGACCCACTGTCATACTAAGATAGAATCGACATTGATGTCGATGTCTTCGCCTTTTAATGGGTCCATAATGCAAGATAAAATCAATGATTGACAATCGGGACACATGCGGAGTAAGATTCTCTCTTGTTTCTTGCCACCCCTCCCCTATTTTTGAGGGCAGGGTGCCTTGGGGGTGACATTCTCAGATACCACTCACTATTTAAGTCGTTGAACTGGTGTTTTTGAAAGATTTTAAAAGATTCTTTTGGAGGATAGGTTACGGGATAAAAAGAAAAAGTATAGAAAGGAAAATATAACTAATAAATGTATTCATTTTGATTTTTTTTAAATCAGCCGTAAGTAGGCCATTTTACCTATGCACCTGTAAAATTTCATGCGTTTCCAGACTCATAAATTCTTTATTTTTATTTCATAACGAAAGTGGATTGATTTTGTTTTTGCGCATTAATTTTTTTTTATTTTCTTTTACGTAATAATGAGTGGTTTGTCCACTTCATTTAGCCCTTTGGTGAAAGGTGTTTATGAAACTGCAGGACCGAATTATTTTAAGAATGTCTGCTTTCTATGCAGCTGATTCCTTTTTCTGCTTTCCGTTGATACGTGATTTTTACGTTTTACCTTGATCTTGAAAATTAACATAGTAAGATATGATTTTTTATTTATGCTTTATATATAGGATTACTGTGCGTATACCTGTAAATGAAACTGTTAATGGGTTGCTAATGAAATAAAGGGTACTCCTTCATTACTGGTCTCTTGTTATTCTCTTTTCAATAGGAACTTTTTTACCACTGTTCCATAGTCCTGAGGAGAGGAGTTGTCCTCGGCACCAGCCACCTCACCATTCTTCTCACATTAATTCTTAGCCTCTCTCTTTCCTTCTGCTACAAAGCTTTGGAATTATTGTACTGCTTTCGCTTTTTTTTATTTCTTCAAAGGAAGTCCCTTACAAATTTTCCTTTGCTCATCTTTTTTCTTCTTTACATTCTTCATATCTAGTTTGTAGAAGTAGGGGACATTGGGTTTTCCTTCCCATTGGCCCTTAATATATATATATATATATATATATATATATATATATATATATATATATATATATATATATATATATATATATATATATATATATATATATATATATATATATATATACACACATACACATACATATACTTTTATATATATTTTATATATTACACAATTTTCGTTAAAATAATTGCTTTAGTGGCATCGACTTACAAAGTTACGTTCGTATAAATGAGTATATTTGATAGGAAAAATTATGCTACCATTATATATATGCGATAGATGGACGTGTATAAATAATAGATCATTCCCTTTCCAGTGTTATAAAGAATGGTATATTATTTAGTCTCATTAGCCCATTTTAAAAGAGAAAGAGATAATATAATTTTAATCTTTTTCATAAAATGTATTCTTATCAGTTTTCTCTAACTTTGATTTATTAAATGAGATTGTTTGTTGTCCTTAAAATGATAGTTGTGGCTTTGATAGGAAAATTGTGCTACCATTATATCACATGAAGATGGACGTGTTTTAAATTTATCATTCCCTTTCCAGTGTTATAAAGAATGGTAGTTATTTAGTCTCATTCCGATTTTAAAAGGAAAGAGTAATATAATTTTAATCTTTTTCATAAAATGTATTCTTATCAATTTCTGACTTTGATTTATTAAATGAGATGTTAGTCCCAAAATGATAGAGCAATGGCTTCAGCAGTCTTTTATATCTGGGTCTTTGTTATATCACATGAAGAATTGGTTTTATTTTATCATTAGCATTATTATTATTAACAGTAGTAATTGCTGTCGTTCCGATGTTAGTGGCGATGAGTACATTATTTTTATCATAATTACTATTATGCCACTGCCGTAACACAATATTAGAAAGAGATAGGAGCACCATAGTCGATGTTTTACATAATTATATATATATATATATATATATATATATATATATATATATATATATATATATATATATATATATATATATATATATATATATAATAAATTTATATATAAAAGGTGAAGATTTGATATAAATTTAAAATGTAAGATCACGTGATGTATCTAATTTTTTTTTTTTTGTAAAGTTAACTAAAAGAACATATCGCCTATGAAATACAACAATTTAAAATTGTGATAGCTGAACTAAAACATCCTTACTAAAGCTATAATATCTTTATCAAATGCTGCCATTAATTTGCCACTGTGCATTGTTTTTTTACATAGTGTATCCACTAAACTCCTCCTTAGTATTTCCAGTGAATCCTTAAACAACCATAAAATGGATCATAATAATAGTTCGAGAACATATGGCATTTATCAAAGATAAGAAATCAACGGCGCATATTTAGCTTCCTGCAAGGAAAGTCAAACTTAATCTGTGGAAAATTATATTCGCGCGTTACTGAAATTATTTTCCTATGGTATTTTTCTATGAGCGTCGTTTATAAAGTAAAGATTGTTTTTAATTTTTATTGCGTTTATAATTTTTGTTATATTACATTTTCTTCTATACCCCTACTTTTTCATTCTAAAATATACTGAGTTCAACTTGCATATTCAAATGCGTTTGTGATAACCCACAAGCTTTTTAATCAGTTTTTTGCATTCAGGCTCTTAGACCTTCTCCTCTGACCTCCTCTTCTTTACCTCTTCTGCCTCTTGTCACTTTCTCTTGCCTCTCTATTCTTCCCTCTCATCTTCCTACTTCCTTCTCCTTCCAGAAACCGGCCATTCATCTCTCCCTGTCATCAAGTCTGGCTTGTTTCGTGCCTTTTCCGGTGTTTTCGTAAAAGGAGGAGGAGGGAGAATCTCGGGGAATAGACGAGGGGGAAATGGAGGTCCAGGGTAAAAAGGAGGTGGGGGAGGAGGGGAGAGAGAGGGGGTGGTTAAATCCGTCTTTCAGAGGATGAAGACTTCCTGTAAATCACGGCACCTTCACCTCAGTCGCCACAACCTGGTATACGTTGCCTTCATCAATCACGGATGAGTCCAAACCGACAATTTTATACACACTTCAGAATTTCTCTCTCTCTCTCTCTCTCTCTCTCTCTCTCTCTCTCTCTCTCTCTCTCTTTTGGGAACCATTTTAAGCTTCTGATTCCTTTTTTGTTAAATATTTTAATCTCTCTCGGTATCTCTCTCTCTCAATCTCTCTTCGTCAAGTAGAAACCATTATAAGATCCTGATTCCTTGTTTATTAAATATTTTAATTTCTCTCTCTCTCTCTCTCTCTCTCTCTCTCTCTCTCTCTCTCTCTCTCTCTCTCTCTCTCTCTCTCTCTCTCTTGGGAACCATTTTAAGCTTCTGATTCCTTTTTTGTTAAGTATTTTAGTCTCTCTCCCAGTATCTCTCTCTCTCAATCTCTCTCCGTCAAGTAGAAACCATTATAAGATCCTGATTCCTTTGCTCTTAAATATTTTCATTTCTCTCTCTCTCTCTCTCTCTCTCTCTCTCTCTCTCTCTCTCTCTCTCTCTCTCTCTTTCTCTCTCAAAATCATTATAAGTTTCTGATTCCTTGTGTTAATTTTAGATAATCTCTAACTTAGATATACCATGATGCGATGAGGACGATTTCTTAAGCAGCCAATATAACTTAATCTAAAATGAAATCATTCTGGTGTAGTTATAGTGACAACACTTTGGTAAAAACGTGAACATGTAGCGGAATTATTGAGAGAAATTTCAGAAGGAAATGGAGTTTGCTAATTGAATGTTTGTACAGGAATTCAATTAAATGTTCGTTTGCAAAGTTGAAGGGGATTGAGATTCCTTGCGGAGTTTCGTGATAAATGCTTCTTCACCTTAATTTTCTTGCTATAAATAGCATCACATTTCACCGACATTATTTTGTCATTTTCTTCAACATTATCATCAGAGTATATTTAATTATTTTTATTGACTTTATACATTTTGTATTTCCTCAACTTGACAAATGAATTTAGTGTATAAGCACCAATTTACATCATTCTGAAACTTACTGGACGAGATCTTGATATGTTAGTTTTCGTTGACCAACGCCAAATGACTTGTCAAGGTTCCGCCCCTCGAACACCTATTTCCTGTTGTTCCACCGTTAAATAAACTTTAAAGGCGATTATCCACTTTTAACTAGAAATAACTGGGACCCATAAGTCCTCCTAAAATTACCTTTCTCTATCCTTGTGTGTGTGTGTGTTTTTTTTTTTTTTTTTTTTTTTTTACTTTGCTGGACTCGAAATTTTGCATGTTTACTCAATCCCGGTGACAGTACATGATCAGTAGGTCAGCAGTGACTTCTAGTGACCTTACAGTGACCTCTCCCAGTATCTCAGGAATTGTATGAGACTTCTGATTTTTTATACGTTCTTTGACTCGTTAGAATAGATTAATAACTCTACGGATTTTTCAAATCTTCTTTGGCTTGACAGGATATCACGTTCAATTTCATTAGCTACAATCATAAATCGGTTATAGTTTCTGTCAAAACCAAAAAGTATAAAATTAAAAAAAAAATATTTTTGTAGACATGATTAATTATATGAAAATCCTTGCATTTTAATAAAGGCGTGTTAAGTTTTTTTATATACATTTTTTTCATACTTTCTTTATCTTCAAGATATTTAACAGCATTTACTAATTCATTTTTGGGTCAGTTAGTTTTACAAATTTATGTAAATATGCGGCTAGCACGCTGTTGGCCCAGCGTTCGAGTCTCCGTACGGCCAATGGAGAATTAGAGGAATTTATTTCTGGTGATAGAAATTCATTTCTCGCCATAATGTGGTTCGGATTCCACAATAAGCTGTAGGTCCCGTTGCTAGGTAACCAATTGGTTCTTAGCCACGTAAAACAAGTCTAATCCTTCGGGCCAGCCCTAGGAGAGCTGTTAATCAGCTCAGTGGTCTGGTTAAACTACGATATACTTAACTTTGACGAAATAATCCACGTTAGATACATATACATCTAAGTGGTTAACAGACTATTTCTGTTAATATACATCTAGCATCATTGTCGCCTCAGTTATATTGTTCTTTATTTCTTTTTTAATGGCAATTAAACCTTCTATGAATATTTTGAACGTTCAGGTTACTTCATATCAAATTATGGAAAAATTTCATAGTGAAATTGTTATTTCTGCTTTTAAAGATAAGGCTCAACAAAGTACGCTGACGGTACTGGTCCCTGTAAATAGTGTCCTTCTCATATTTTCGTGTTAAAAATTGTATGTCGTCCTCCTCGATAGGGTTGAATCAGGAGGAATTCATATGGTCAGTGACACCTTTACTTTCATCATTCCATCTTATTTCCATTCGCTGCAGATGGCGATCCTGCCGCTATCGTTAACAAAAGGATGTTGTCACTTTACAGCGAGCCCAAAGATAGTTTCCCAGTCAGGCGGTTTCATAACAAACGGTAGTCCCCTGCCTGTACTCTGTGGACTCCAACATGTACTCTGTGAACCAGAAATCCTCAGATATCAAGAACTCTTGGCTGTCTCCGTCTTCTTTCTTCTTCCTTGTCTCCCGTATTTTACACAGATATAACCCCTTCAGATGCAACTAAAAGAATTCTTAGAATAAATAATGTTTGTGAACATTTTCTTTGAATCTCCCCAGCTGTACATAACGTCACTGTGCTGCACATTCCGTGCAATATATATATATATATATATATATATAGTATATATATATATATATATATATATATATATATATATATATATATATATATATATATATATATATATATATATATATATATATATATATATATATATATATATATATATATATATATATATATATATATGTATATATATATATATATATATAATATATATATATATATATATATATATATATATATATATATATATATATATATATATATATATATATATATATATATATGAAGAAAGCATGAATATTTCAGTCCTAGAAATGCGCCTGCACCATTATTCTCTCCAAACTACTCTTCTCAACGAATTTTAAAGTTGCCAAACTCTTATCGTATCTCTGACGAAATAATGTTCCTTACTCGGGAGCAGAATGACATATCTTGACTCTGAATGTAACTTTGTATCTTTATAACTTGAACCGAGTGGGTCTTCTTCGAGCCAAGTTCCAGCAGTACTATCAAAAGCAACTTAGTGAGATCTCTCCCTTTCTCATCTGTCTTGGGCTTCCTCTGAAGAGCTAATTTCTCCCAAACTTCCCCGGTAACTTATGTATCATAAACCTCAGCTTTCCCCCTCAGCTTAAATCTTGCTCAGGTTCATGAGTGGTAATAATAAGCATATAATACAAATTGTGTGCATGTGGAAGGACATTCCTTTTTCTTTTCCAAACAAAAAAATAACGTTGTTAGTGGAAAATACAAAGACGTCATCGTTTACGAGGTTCACTGGGGTGTTATTCATATCTTATTTGAAGACGTTGATAGAACAGAACTTCTTTGCCGCAATATGTTTACTTTTCAACGTATTTACAGCAGCAGTCAAAACTTTTTTTTTTTATGTAGATATTTAAGTGATTATATCCTGATGTATGCAAGCAAACCGTACAGTTGAATAATATCACACCCCAAAACATTTTCCACAAAAGAGGAAAAACAAAAAAATGTTGAGAAAACAACTACTAGTCACAATCGGATCATAACATTTGCATCCAAAATGTAAAATCCGAAAAGGTAACACATTTAGGACGTTATTTTTTTTATTCATATCTTGTTATTCTTTCTTCAAGCACCAAGGAAAGGGGAGATTTTCTTTACGTTATTACTTTCAGTTTCATTTGCTTTTACCACACTTATGATGGAGCAAAGCCTTATGATTCTATCATTATACCTAATTGCTTTCGGCGCCCGTAATCAATTCATCTCGGAGCACATTACAAAGGAAGAAAATTAAATTATAACTTCGACTAAGTGAAAAGTGAGTTGACGTTGTTCGCTTTCTTCTAGCAATACTGTCACTTGAATAGAAAAAAGATTAAAACTCAAAGCCGAAGCAGAATCAAACACCAATGATGAAATTACGCCATGCTGGAATTTAATTTTATATTGCCTTATGCTTCAAAGGCCAATAAAGAAAATAATAAAGAACTTTGGTTACGTGTTTCTGAATGCCGGTCTGTAAGTATAATTCCGTATAGACGCGCGTACATATGCAGTATTATAAATAAGTTACCACAAATATTTAGTATCGAATTCACTATTCCTTCGGAATAACTTATCCCCAAGGGCAATTATTAACTGGTTATTGCATCTGCTCAGGCGAGGATTCAAACATGGGCCTTGAAAAACCATAATAAACAGTAGACCTTGACCTTTTGCATATTTAGGGGAATCCTTGCCAGGGCAGATGCACTTTTCAGTTATTTATCTTGGGTTCAAGAAAAGCTTTAGGTCACATTTGTTAAAATGATTGAATTTAACGAAATATTATCCGGTCTACACCAAGTTCTCCTTTGTATGAAGCGGATTATCATTAAAATTATTCGCAGTAGTTGAGGTAGAGAATGGTCTGAGTGTTTGATATTAACAGCAGTATTACTGATTTTTTAAATATTGTCTTAAAGCTGCAATCCCTTTCCTCTTTACATTTGAAACTGCAGACAGTCTCAGCAACCTGAAGTGAGGCAGGCTGCAGCCAGCTCTCCAGGAAATGCAACTTAATTTGGCAACGAATTATTATTATTATGCAGAAGAGCTAGGTTTTTTGGTTACCTCTAATTCAGTATTTAAAGAATAAGAGATCTCATTGTTTTCAAAGGTATTTTATTTGTGTTCAAGATATAGCCTTTTTTTTTTGCAATTATATAATAATGGTCATTATCATCATCATCCTTCTCGACCTCTGTCCTTTTTATTATCTTGATTGTATTATTATTATTTTCAGTAGATGAAACCTATTCGCATGGAACAAGCACACAGGAGCCACTGACTTGAAATTCAAGCTTCCAAAAATGTTGGTTTCAACCTCCCACCGCAGACCCCACACTGCAGCAGTCACTGATCATGATACAGAGCCAGTGATTTTTCATCGCCCAGGGGGAGACGCGAACCTGCGAGGCTTACCACGACACTAACCACTATACCAGCGACCTCTGCAATAATAGGTCATTCATTGCGTGATTTTTCGAAGCGGCAAGATATATCCGTGGATATCCATGTATTATTACTTAAAAAAATACCCTTGGCTGTTAAAATGAAATTTGAACTCGCGGTAACTTATATTGTCTTTAAGCCTTATGGAGATTCATTCTGGTTATGGAAGGTGGACCATCAACTTAACAAACGATTCAAAGCTGAGGTTGAAGACATAAAAATGTATTAATAGAACAACACCTATCATGGGACAAAAGGATTCCTGTATGGTAGGGACATTTTACGGGAAATGTAAGTCTCAAGTTAATTACCTTCTTTTATGGACTGAAAATCATTAAATTTGGAAGGAAATGATGTTTTAGTAGAACATCTTAGTTTTATGAAGCTCGTTAAAGGACTTTCTTCGTTCATATGACTCGAGGTTTAAGTTTGCATTTAATGATTTTCGGTGATAAAGGAGGGGTAGAGAGATTACACATTTAAAGTCTAATCGGTATTTTAACACAGAGAGTAATAGAAGTCAGTGGACTGTGGGGTTTTTTCACTATTAGATGCCCAGGTAAGAAATTAAATAACTTCATATGTTTTTTTAAGATGTTGGCAATGATTAATGTTCTAACTGATTTTATTCTGTAATTCAGTTTTTCCTCTGTTATATTCGATGAATCTTTTACTATATGCGACAGTCGATTCCTAGAAGTTATCATTTTCCTCAGGGCCAGCCACTAGCCTTGATAATGCATTCACTCGTCAATTGAAAATATTCCATTACTCCAATAGAGGGACCCTCCAGGCAGCAGGTATCAGAATTCTAAAAACATAGGTTGAACAAACCTTGGACGTCCTTGGAGGGCACTAGCGCCATCTGTGGAGAAGGGCGTTTACTCACTTGACATATTCATTAGCATTATCAATTACCACTCTCCCTCTTGTCACTGAACGTCAGGTCTGGAGTGTCCCTGTCTTCCACAGTTCTCCTTTGCCACTCGTTAACGGCCTTATCTTCCACTTCATCTCCTTATCTCTTACTCCATCTTGATGACCCCGTTTCTGTGAATTGACTCTCTCTCTCTCTCTCTCTCTCTCTCTCTCTCTCTCTCTCTCTCTCTCTCTCTCTGCAGTACAGATTAAATTGATAGTAGCGGTACAACCCCTGTTTTGTTATATGTCACTCCAATTCTGATATATCGGGTGTGGGTTCGAATCCTGTCACGGGCGTCAGAATTTATTCATTTGTTTCTTCATCTGGATCTTCGACCTTGCAAATCCGCATTATCAAAATGGTGTAGGTCTCTCATTTTCCATCTCTCATCCTCCTTTAGCTTTTGACATGTCTAACAGTGCGAGTATGTAAATCAGCACAGTTATGATGGTAGTAACAACAAAAGGAGAAAGAAGGAAAAGTAGGTAAAATGTAAGAAAATGAAAGTTTTACTGAGAAAAAAATGAAAGTTCCAGCGCTTGAATTCCGCTGATATTCGTCTTTCTCGAACGAACTCTAATATAAGGAAAAACGGCGTGTTATGCTAGTCTATGAGTAACGTGTGGTTGTGTTCAAAGGCAATTACATTCATTGGCCTCCTTATGGGAGCGTTCGGTAAAGTGTGATAGGTTATGTTAGAAAAATTAAGGAATCTTGTGAATGTAGAAAAAAAATCCAACTAATTTGCTAACACATAAATGTAAGGTCACATTAAAGATTTAAATCATTGTTATTGACAAGAAAAATCAAATTAGTCAATAGTAAGGCAAAATAACATAGAGAACAACATTCTGCAGATATGGTGGAAAAGGATTATTGCTGAACTTTTATCCTAGAGAACGGGCATAATATCCACAACCCAACACCTGCCAGTACACCCACCAAAATTACACCACCAAAATTGCATATTCGACTCTAACCCAATGCTAACATAACCCTTTCCTCCATTCCAACGTCTCTCTCTCTCTCTCTCTCTCTCTCTCTCTCTCTCTCTCTCTCTCTCTCTCTCTCTCTCTCTCTCATGATCCAATATAGGTTCTTTAAGTTGGAGTTTAGTGCAAGCTTTAAAAAAAAAATGACAGATAAAACAATGGACAGCTGAATAAGTTTAGGTAATCAAATACACTGAAATCTCATATAAAAGTAAGATTATGCACACATCTAGAACGATGTGTATTGCTATATGGACGTGAGTTATGGTATGAAAGTGAAGCTAAAAAGGTTTTTGTCGATTTAAGAATAAATATTAGGAGCATCACTAGGAGTTTGAAGGCAGGATAGTGTTATAAATGATAGCGAAAGGGAGGTTACGGAAGTGCCACATGAGGTTGAAATACTGATTTCAACATAATTACGAAGTTAATTGATAAACTTAACTGACCTTGAAGATTTCGACTTGAAGATTTCGAATTGCAGATATAAAATTATAAATTACATTGGTGCTCAACGTGTTTATATTATAATAAACCGACTAAGTGGTGAGAAGTTTTGTTCTGTTTGGAGAGACCTTTACGACTTCGCTAGACTAACTTCATCCTTACTGATTTTTGTTTTTTCGGTATGTTGAACTGATACGACTGTAAGAGACAAATGAAAGTGAAAGGAATTAAAATTCAAGATGAAGTTCACCTCTGGACCAAATTTCACATGTAAAATTTCGCTTTCGCCACATATATCCTTCTCTCACCACTGAAGTTTTCCCTTTGATATTCAGAAGTTGAATTAACTTCATTGACGCCTTCGAATCTAAATTCTGGATGAAATGTTGTTGATTTTATTTTGGGAAGAGCTTTTATGACCCAGGCAAGTTCAGCTTGATACCTGGACCTACTAATTGCATGTTACAATTGGCCAATATTTAGCACTTTGGAAAAAATAATTAATTTGAAATACTTTCCATAACGAATATAGATGCCTGAGTGAAGTACACCAATTTATTATTTTCATGAGGTTTATAGTACTTCATTGTTGTAGGCCATCCGTAAATTAGCTTTCATTTTCCAGTTATGGCATCTTTGTCGGTTACCATTTTTCCTAATTGTCCTTTAGTGTTTTATTGTGATTTTGTTTTCTTTTTTTATTTTATCTTTGAGGAAAATAAAAGTGATCTTAGCGAATACGCTGTTGTAAAACTTGAGAAGTTTTACGTGGGAAATAAAGCGAGCGCAGGAAAAAATAAATTCTCCTTTCCTGAAAAGGGCGTTGTCTACGAAATCGCTGAAGTTCTTAAATAAAAAAAAGAAAAAAGAGAAAAATGGAGAAGCAGAGTGGCAGCATTCGCGATATGAAGGCGCTGCCTCTCAGTTGGTTGTCATTGCAGAGAGTTCGTCGAAAGAAACAGAAAGCCTCAAGCTTTTCCTATATTTCTCCTCGGGCGACAGATGTGTTTCTTTTTGTGGACTTTTTTCTCGTTCCGTTTGAGTCTATATATTACGTGTGTGCCGCGTAACTGCACACATGTACGTATGCCTTAGTGCTTGTTATGTGGATTGAGTTTGTCAATTTCAGATCTTTCCTAGATAGTGACCCCAAGGGTTTTAACCCGATATGTATGGCGTGTTTATTGCCGGGGATTAAAAAAAACAAAACAAAAGACTGTAAATACAAAGATAATGACCCCAAAGAAATATTAGTCCTAGATTACGACACCTGAACTTTGCTGGGGGTTTCTATCTAGAAAGATCCCCAGTTTCATCTCTGCCAATGGCGTCCTCATTTTCCCCTTCCAATTTTATGTTAGTTCTTTGAGATAAGTTTGCTGGCATCACTTTCTTCCCTTCGGATGTGCAAGAGCTTGAGTACCAGCGGAGCCTGGCTTTTCTTGGCTGTCAGCATTGATCCGTTCTTCATATAAACCATCACATTTTAACTTTTCGGGTTTTTTTCCCATAACACAAAGGAAACATTTTTCCATCACGGTAAATTAGTTTTTTACTTTTTACATTCCTTTTATACTGTTTGCTTTTCTTCTTCACTGTCAAGAAATGTGGGAAGTTTTCGTTTGCTGCTTTTGAGCTCTGTATGAACAACTCACTTGGTATTACAGAATTGTGAGACCATTGTCTTACTTTATGACACAGGGTTTGCAAAACCGCTACTTACTTGCAACAGTATTTTGAATGTTGATAGCACTGCACACGTGGTACACAAGTAACAAATCAACCACTATCCGTTCAGGTGTTCTTGTGAATGTAAAGAATAAGAAACACCCGTTTTAGCAGCAAGATATATATAATATTATATATATATATATATAGATGCATATATATCTTTATTTTGAGATAGCATACTACGTAGAAGTAGTATTGAATATATAATACTATATATAGGGCTTATATATATAAGAAGTTGCATGGCTGGAGTGTGGTTTGAAAGAGCTTTTATTTCTAGTTAGCTCGTGTCTAAGGAAGAAAGTGTATGAAACGTGGTTGGAAATATTTATGATAAATTTGTGGCATAATGGTTCATCTTAATATTTATATATATATCATTTATTTGTACTTATCGTAAGTCAGTGGTTGGTTCCTTAATATATATGTGGTGTATTATATGTTAATATATATCCAGCCCAAGGAGAGTAGTGAAAATGTGCTGGCCTATTTATATTTAACAGAACACTAATTCTTTGGACGTTTCAAGGTAGTAAACTTCTGTTACTGAAAATCAGAAATATGCCCAGCTAACTAGAAATAAAATGATCGTACTTTGTGTTTATGCAAACTCCCAGGGATATTATTATGATAGGAACAGTATATATATACAGGAGGCTATATCTTGGGTGGCTGATATGTGCTTTTAGCCTGGTGTAGTGTTTGAAGGAACCACCACTATGAAGATACATTATCTGGGCCACAGAAAAAGTAAGATTGTCCAGTGACATTTATAATTATCTTTTCCAGACTTTGGAGGGAAAA
>NC_089749.1:0-12500 GCF_040412425.1 Macrobrachium rosenbergii | reverse complement strand
TGCAGTGATGTATCGTGTCCGAGAGCAAGTGTACTTAGTTGTTTGTAGCTCCATTTATCCTCAAGCATTCCATCAGCCATGATGAGGGACCAGAACAAAGGCCTTCCTATCATCAAACCATGCCATCCTTTGCTTAGTCTACGGTCTAGTAGACCGTGTCTTAATCTTCCTTTGCTTACAATTCCTTATGACTGTCTTACACACTAGGAGATGGTCTTATGTCCTTCTGTTTGCCCGCGGCATCCTTCCTTTTCTTTCGGCAAGGTGTTTGTGTCCTCCGGGCAGAGTTCCTCACTCATGATTTCTGTCCGTAATTTCCACATGACTGGCAGGTATGTGACGGTCTAAGTTATAAGCGGGGGTAGTGCCATCAGTTCGCCTCACGTGGTGCACTGTAGGCATCGCTTAAGGGTCTTTGCAGCGTCCCTTCAGCCCCTAGCTGCAACCGCCTTCCTTCCTTTTACTGTATCTCAGTTCATATTTTCTTTCTTCCATCTGACTTCCACCTTCTCTAACAATTGTTTCCTCCTACTACCCCTTTCAGACCTTCTTACTGTCAATTTCCGTTTCAGCGTCGAATGACCTAATCGGTCCCAGTGCTTGGCCACTGGCCTAAATAATATATTGTATTCTTATTCTGGTCTTTACTTATTATTATTATTATTATTATTATTATTATTATTATTATTATTATTATTATTATTATTATTATTATTATTATGAAAAGTATAACGTCTTCTACAGAGTTGATATTTTACTTTACCTTCACCATATTTTATCTTATCATTACTCTTTGTGGGAAATCAATCACTCAAGAGTTGACCTTTAATCATATCATCAAATAGGGTGTAACGCAGTCCGGTATTTTTCTTTTTCCTTTTTACAGGAAGGTTACAACAGCTTATTAACGTTTCATTGCGCAAAAGGTCAGAAGACATGATCGCATCAAGTTACAAAGTAAAATTTAATAATTATATATATATATATATATATATATATATATATATATATATATATATATATATATATATATATATATATATGTGTGTGTGTGTGTGTATGTATATATATATATGTATATATGCATATATATATATATAGTATATATATATATATATATATATATATATATATATATATATATATATATATATATATATATATATATATATATATATGTGTGTGTGTGTGTGTGTGTGTGTGTGTATGTATGTATGTATGTATGTATATGTATATTAATTTTCAAATGAAGTAAGGTACTTACAATGTTACGGTCATTGTTTTATATTTTCACATATACCTTATGTTGGGTAGTCAAAAGTTTGTAGAAGTTCAGGGAAACATTTTTATTGCTTTATTTAATCTGACTTCAGTATCATACCTGCCACTTATTGATGTCTGCAGTGCATGATGAATTTGACTATTGACTTCTCCTATCTCAAGGTTTTATTGGAACCATATTCTTTTCAGAGGACAAGATAAAACAAGTAAAAAATGCGCCGAAGTTTCTTCAGCGCAATCGAGTTTTCTGTACAGCGTATAATCAAGGCCACCAAAAATAGATCTATCTTCCGGTGGTCTCGGTATAATGCTGTATGAGCCGCGTCCCATGAATCTTTAACCACGGCCTGGTGGTGGCCTGTGCTATATCGTTGCCAGATGCACGATTATGGTTAAGTTTAACCTTAAATAAAATAAAAACTACGGACGGTAGATGACTGCAATTTGGTATGTTTGATGATTGGAGGGTGGATGATCTACTTACCAATTTGCGGCCGTCCAGCCTCAGTAGTTTGACTGTTGCTCAAATATTGACTTGGGTTACAAAAACGCATATAACTGAAAATTTTATTGAAAGACACCATTTCCGCCTAGATTCTGCTCCTAACTGCTGACGGCAAAATCTGCAATAGAAAAAAAAATGAATTTTAGTATGCATCCGTATAAACAGCCACTACTTTACAACTACTACAGATAGCTAAAACTAAGTCTCATTTAATAGCTAAATAATATGTCAACAATATCTGGAGAAAAAATGGAGTACATTAGATAGTTAATGTTTTTTTTTATTTGCGATTAAATTTGCAATAAAAATCAGTGACGTAAATAATGTAATATTAAATAAAGAGAAACATCTTCAAAGACTGGTTCTCAAAATCTTATAGAACTTTTAAAGACGAATATAGTAAAAAAAATGGAAATCGGATGAAAACTAGCGAAGCAGTAGTGATATAAAGGACAATAACTTACTTTTGAGAAAATCGCAGTTAAACTTGGGACATCCAGTGGCGGGGGTCTAGTATGCCCCGGCAGAGTAACCTTTGTCCATCTTCACCTTCTTTCTTGTTTTCTTCTTGATAGGTTCATCCATCCTCTTGTCTTGCAGCTGCAGACACTTGAGCAAAAGCCTAGTGTATGACAGACCAAGCAGTTTATATAAATTACTTTCCTCATGGCCGATGTTGTAACTAGAAATTGCTTGCGCCCAATGCGAAATCAACATATCTCCGTTTCACATTCTTGCGCTTGGGACACAAGCACCAAACTCCACTATGAACATGTTCATTTGGGTTCTGAGTTTTCCCTCATAAACATCTTATTAGTAAGTCATCAGCAGTAAGATTCTTATACGCATTTTCTACGGCCTTCCATTCATCTGGTTCTAAAGTAAATCCTACACACATTTCTTTATGGGACTTTGGGTTTTGCCTTCTTCCAGTGCTTTTTTATAAAAACACCAGGAAGTGCTTGATGCTGGGCACAGTCCGTGCCATGGGTTAGCATCAGTAGAAGAGCAGTGATAATATGAAGCTAAAATGACTTTCTCACATTAGCTGTAGAGGTATTTCTTGCTTTAAAAACATTGTGGCCAAATTATCTCTGAAGCAGCTCTATAACAAACATTGTTAGCCGTCCACGGCCACTCAAGCTCTTGCCTGTTTTCAGTTGCCTGGCTTTTCACAAGTTATTCAGAGTCGTAAGCAATCTTTTAGATATGTGGCTCACGCACTCTTCCTTTACTAACTGATTAGTTGAGCCATAAGGGCCTTTACCATTATTCATTTCTCTAATTGTCTTGAAGGCCTTGGCATCCCAACCTGAAATGAACGTCACGTATCTAAAGCCTATTTTTAGAGATCTAGACCACAACCTTTCAGCTGCTTGGTTCCATGCTCCCAGAACTACCTATTTAATTTATGTCACACTTGGGGCATGTTCGGTGCACCATTGATTGTATTTAAACTGTCCATTTCTTCTTCTTCATCAGGATTTAGTTTTGTAGCACAAATTTCACATTGAAAACATAGTGTTATATAATCTACAAAATGTCCAACATGCCCCCTCAATAATTGCACCAAAAAAAAAAAAAAACTTGGGATTATGCCCCTCTCTATGCCAGGAGCCATCATATGAAACATATATATTTATTATCCCATCCTCTCCCACATATTCGGGATGATTACTAAGGGATTCAGATCTGATGAAACATGGTTTTTCGGTGACACTTTTTTATCAAAGCATTAGATAAAGGTGAAAGTTGGCAAGTGTATATTTTAGAACCCTACCTAATTTTTGCAAGTAGTATTTCGTGTCTATGTTTGATAGTTTTGATATTTATAGGATAAAATGAAGTCTCTGATGCCGGAACCGAGAAAATCACAGAAAAGGATCCTAAAACAATTCGTGACGTAAACGTAATACGACGTCATGAAGCTTCACCCATCCACTAGGTAGGGGGTGAATGGATATGCTTACAATCTAGGCTTCAACAAATTCGATAATGGCCAGCAGGATATGGAATTGTCCCTGTGGTTGCAAGACTGCATTTCTGCTACGGCTTGCCGCTTTGAATATAAGCGAGAAGACCCGTGGCAAGATTTACTATAGCGTGAACAGGTAATTATTTCTATAGTGGGTAATAGTTACTTGGCCACCCCAGAAGTGTGGGCAGGAGCTGTTAGACAATCCTGTCATTTTGAGGAGGAGTACTGGAAGTCAGACAATATCCATGAGAGCGTGGAACCAGTCATCACTGACATCGCTAGTGACGATGAGGACGGGGATGGTGACCTCTTCCTCGAGAGTGACATGAAGATATTTTGTAAATAAATTATGTATAGTGTTGGACGTTTTATCTGTACATCTAAAACATATTTATTGAAAGACAATGATGATAACAATATGCTCCTCATTCAAACTGATTTCAATATATTTTCCTTTCCGTGCATATCAATATAAATCGTGTTACATTTGATTGATACTAAGTAGGTAAATAATACGAATATCAAGAAAATGGAAGAATTCCAAGCTAACAACTTAGTCCCAACAACTGCTGTGGAAGTTGCAACGAAACCTCCACAAAATAATAATAATAATAATAATAATAATAATAATAATAATAATAATAATAATAATAATAATAATAATAATAATAAAATTATTGAGAATGATAATGCAATCAAGGGGACGATGACAAATCCTGCTCGCCATCATTGATATCGCAGAAGCCTAGGATGGGTACTAATATCAATTAGTGCATATGTCATCGGCAACTGGGCAGAGCCACAGTGAAGAGACGTTTTCCTCATGTAAACTTCTCTTCGCTGTGGATGGGACCTCATGACGTCATAGGTAACATCGTTATTGTGTTCAAAATCCTAACCTGCGATTTTGATGGCTCTGGCATAGGGAACACACTTTTACTCTGATAAATTACCAGAACTATTGAACTTAGGTACTAAATGATACTTGCAAAAATTAGGTAGGGTGCTAAAATATACACTTGTCAACTTTCACCTTTATCCGATGCTTTGATAGAAGGGTGTTGCCGAAAAAACCGTGTTTCATCGGTTCTGAATCCCTTAGTAGTTTTGTAAAAATCTACAGTTGCTTTTCTGCTTTTTTCTAGGGCTTCTTGAGCCTTTACCACTGACACATCCTTTACATGATCTGCATGCCGTTTATAAACACGAGCACTTACAACCTTCAAACACAAATAACTACAAAGCCTCCTGAACAATGAATACCCATAACCCAAAAGCATCATTATATATAAGAGAATTGTAGTCATAACATGAATACCTTTTTTCTTCTCTGATGGAAAATTTTCAGCATTGTTATAAAAAATAATGTATTTTCATTTCAAACAATACATTTTAACTTTTGTGTCTGCATGTCTCTTCTCAATAGCTGAGCGAATACTTCTTTGAAAATACTCAGGACAAAGGACATTATTAGCAATTTCTTGTAAATTATTTCTTCTCATGAAAAGAATTTCAATATCAATAGTGTCTTGTTTTCTTTTGGAACACCTAATTTTCTTAGCACAGCATTGGTGGGGGTTTGTGCTGGAGCAATGGTGGAGGAGGGTGTTGATGGGGGATGGGTGGTGGATGGTTGGGGTACTGCTCGTGGAAGGTGTGAGAAAATCAGCTGATGGTGGAAAAATGGCTGCCGCTGTTTGTCTCTCTCCAGATTTTCTCTTCGCTTCTCTTGCTTTCTCAGCATTTTCAGCGCTCCTTTTCGCATAGCCTCTTTTCCTAGGCATTGCACAAACACATCTACGTATATAGAACACGCTAAGTATATAAATAACGCTGTGATAGGCGACGGCAGCAGCACACGACGCGCGAGAAACGTCAACAATAGCAGACGACGTAAAGATGCTTTCTCTACCAAAGCCCACACGCTACTAACTCTCGTGGCACCACTGACCCAGCTTACCGTATACGAGAGGCAAAGCATTTATTTCATTTTATATGTATGTACGTCTATAATTCCTTATATATTTTTATTACATGATATATAACCTAATAATATGTACATAAAAGTGTGCTGGTCGAAATGATGACTTTTTATAGCAAAATAGTTTAGAAAAATAGAATAAATACATCACTATAAAACTTCGGGATGAGTTGCCATGGTAACGACGTATTCGATGCGAGATTCACTAAAGATCGACTTTTTTCTAAATTTTTCGTCAACATTTGGCACCAGTCCCTTAAGATCTGAGGGCGGACGAACAGACAAAGCCGGCACAATAATTTTGTTTCACAGAAAACTAATTAAAATCTAGTCCTTTTGAATAAGCGTGTAAGTGGTTGTAGTAAACTATCAAGTCGAAAAGTTTTCGTTACTCTTAGTTTTGTCGGGCGAGAACTTTTAAATTACGTTCGACTGTATCATAAAAGTAGCCTGGAAATTTATCTTTACTAAAGATGATATTAGATTAGAGAAAAATAATAACTTTTTCTGTCATCGAATAACATCGATATGATATTTATCATTAGTGACACTATTTGATATGAGGCCATCCGACTTAGAACCCATCACTTTAGTCATAGGTAACATCATACATCATCATAGAATAAAACACCGGAAAACAACCATAGGACGCAAGTGCTGACAACGTCCTGAATATGAACTATTAAATCATTAACACAGTAGATTCCG
Source organism: Macrobrachium rosenbergii (assembly GCF_040412425.1). Classification (NCBI taxonomy): domain Eukaryota; kingdom Metazoa; phylum Arthropoda; class Malacostraca; order Decapoda; family Palaemonidae; genus Macrobrachium; species Macrobrachium rosenbergii. The sequence goes on along the minus strand of NC_089749.1, from coordinate 6,047 downwards.
AAATTGTGAAGTGAAATGTATGAACTAAATCAAACAAAAACACAAGAATATGGTCACATATTTGTCATATATATATATATATATATATATATATATATATATATATATATATATATATATATATATATATATATATATATATATATATATATATATATATATATATATATAACATTTCATAATATTCTATATATATATATATATAACGTTTAAATAGTATATATAATATATATATATATATATATATATATATATATATATATATATATATATATATATATATATATATATATATATATATATATATATATATATATATATATATATACATATGTTTTGTATATATTTGTATGATTTTAGAAAACACCATTACCGAATGGTTTTTTTTAATAAAGATCTTAAAACCTATCTTGACAGATTACACCAGTTTTCTTTGCCCAAGAATTCCTAGTGTCCGAACAGACTCACCTTTCACAATACAAAAATAGCTAAACGACGCATATTCCTCGTTCTGTGAAATTACAACTTTCCAAACCAGAGGAAAAGGAAAACCAGACCGACGCTATTATGTACAAAAATGGTGACTTGAAGGCAATTCGCATCCCGTGCTTGGTTCCCAACAGTTGCATCTTCATTATCATGCTAGGCTCGTGTCCCACAATATTTCAAGAAAAAGCTGCGCTTGAACTTGCACATTCAGAAAAAAGGTTTTTCTTGCATTCTGGCCAACTTTGCTTTCGACGAAATTAGAGTAAATGAATTTTCCTTTTAGGATAGTTCATGTTCTTGTAAGAAAAATGGATGCAGTGTTGGCGGTATTCCGAGGGAGCATGCGTGAATCTTTGGGATATTTTTCCCTTGTAAATGGTGAGACAGTGAAGTGGGAGTATCACAGTTGAAATATACGGAACTCATATTGCGATGATATTGACTGACTGCAGTGCTGACGAAATGGAGAGAAAAAACCTATTCCTTTCCTTCTTTATTCAAATTATCAGCCAGCTGAAGACACTCATGGGTGGAGTCAAAATACTACAGACCCAAGAGTGTTCCAAAAGGAAATCAGCCTGCAGAGAGAGAGAGAGAGAGAGAGAGAGAGACAAGTCATCCGAATGGATGATAAGTAAATAAGTATGATGGAATAGAAAGTGAAACCGATACACCTGAAATTCACTCCTGTAAAGAGAACTGATGAGTTTTCTCCTCGCTTAAATATTTGGAGATCGGAAGATTCCACAACAGCACTCGACAAACTATTCCACATTTCAGTTGTTGCCAAGATAAAACTCTTAGCCTGCTGAGTAATATTAAAACCTAGAAAACCCAGGGCAATTGGAGTTAATGTTTATTTCCTTGTTTTTTAGTCATTTATTGGCAGTAGTATGTGACGCACTGAGTGGATTTAAAAAGAATCACTAACCGTGTTCCTCGTAACTTCCTGTTGAGTGAGGCAGGAATTAACTTACAGAAAGGGGGAACAACGTTTTGTGGTGGACTGCTCAACTTTTTTCCAAACTAAATATTCCAGGATTAGGAACCGAAACCACACACACCATTACAGTAGATTTTGATAGCCAAGTTTGATAATCACTCTTCCACAGAAAGTTTTACTGGAGAGTTATATCACCTCTTAGCTTGTAAAATTCAATTTGTATCGCGACAGCTAATCGTCTCTAGTCGACAAAAACCGGGCCCTTAGATATAGATTTAAGCACACACACACACACACATATATATATATATATATATATATATATATATATATATATATATATATATATATATATATATATATATATATATATATATATATATATATATATATATATATATATATGCAGTTTACAAAATTATAGTTTATTTCCGATGTACACAGTAAAACAGTAACAGGATACTGAAATAGGGAGTTCATTGTCCGTAGAGTTGTCCTTCAGGCAACATTTTCTTTTGAGTTGTCCTTCATCTAAAACTTGGTCAGAATTCTATTCAATTACCGCCATCTTGTCTTCGGTGTTAATCGAAACCGTTTCTCAAAAATCAACGTGAAATTTCTTTCCTCCACTGAGCATGATCACATTCAAAAGACTTTCGATGTGAGTCTTGTTCTTTATATATACGAGAAGGTCAGTTGAGCAGCTCAGGCCTTCAGCTTTTCTCATGATCTTTTGGGGTCAAATTCAGCTGCCCGCTGATTGGATAAGGAGGAACATTTGCGCTGCTTATTGTATTATTATGGCGAGATTTTCTCGCAAACCAAAAATAGTTTACCGCTGATGGTTTTCTATTTTCTAATAATTTATTTTTCTAGGTTACTGTATTGCAGCATTGCTGAGCGGCGGGGCTGGTGTTAGGTGACGTCATTCTCGTATATAAAGAACAAGACTTCATCGTCCACACTTCAGGAAAATTTAAGTCAGTCTCCTCCAAGAAAAAGTCTTTTCGGTGTTAATCGAGGACCATGCTCAGTGGAGCACTGAGCGAAATGGCACGCGAAAACACCGAAGAAGAAGAGTCTTGTTCTCAAGGACAAAAGGTCAAAAGAAAATTTTTCCTGATTGGCCAACATTCGCGCTACTTATTGGACGAGATTTTCTTGCAAGCCAAAAACTTTACCATTGATGGTTTCCTGCTGCAGCCTTTACTGTGTGACGTCATTTTCGTACATAAAGAAAATAAACTACATCTAAAATTTAAGTCAACCTACTCCCGTCTTTTGACGCCTTCATGCTCAGTGGAGTATGAGCAAACGTGGTCGGCGCGTTACTGGACAGAATGCAAATAACCTGAGGGCAAAAACCAATTATTAGAAAAATAGAAATAAACTCTATTTTGCAACCAAAAACTGAATGCCGCTGATGAAAAACCAATTATTAGAAAAATAGAGAAAACTCTATTAATGCCGCTATTATTATTATTATTATTATTATTATTATTATTATTATTATTATTATTATTTATTATTATTATGTTTGGATAACAGTAGACAGTAAAGATGTTCTGTATACGTCATTGTATTGACGTTAAATTTGATTTGTGGTGTGTGTTGTTAGTTTCTACTTTTATTTTTTTTTTACTGTTTTAAGTTATTTTATTCTTAGGTATGATGGTTTCTTTGCATTGCTATTTGCAAGAGGATTCTACGAAAAGAAATCGTGCGTTATCACATAAATTATGGCAGTGTCGAAGGAGCAAACCCATGACGGGATGGGCTGTACTTGACTGTTTTGTACCACTTTTCCCAGATTTCTTACAGCGAGCGCTGCCCGGTCGTGGCTGAGAGTTCATACTGCAGCACATCGAGAGTTTCATACAGCATTATACGCTGTACAGACAACTCGATTGCGCCGAAGAAACTTCGGCGCATTTTTTACTTGTTTCTTCACAGCCCACGACTTGGGAAACATGAAGTGTGCAGTGCAGTGAGTGCCTGCACTAGACTGGCCATGAGATCTGTTGCTCTCTTTCCCACCTTTTCAAGCATCTTAATGTCCTTCCTGGAATACTGAAGTCAGCTTTGGACTGCACACTGTATTACTGACAGTATCGTTGTGGTATACAAAGTGACTTATATCCCGTTATCTGTAAGTAAATACTTTCTCTTAATGATTCCCACTGCCTTTCTTTTACAGCTGTTAGAAATGTTGTGCCTGCTTTATGTCATCAGACACTAGTATGGCCAGGTCCCTGTTTTGTGAGTTATTATTACTAATTTGCTTTGATGTATCCCACATCGCTTTATCTGCAGTTAGCTGAAAGTGCTTCAAGGATGAATGTTCAAAGTTTTTCTTGTTTTTTAGGATCTGTTGATAATATTGTACCTGAATAAACGTCTCACATTCTCCTGTTCGGTTATCTGATGGTTATATAAACAAATCTCTCCATTCTGGAAAATGTATAACTTTCCCATATTATAGAATAAACGATGTAGATGAGAGAATGCTGTCTGGAGAGTGTTTTGAAAATTCATTGAATTTAGGCGATAATCTGATCATAAGAGTAGTCTCGGATAGCAAAGCTGAGGGTATTAGACTCCATTAGAATTCCAAGAGTTAACAGAATTGAAAGTGATATGACGCAGTATGCTAGGGGCTGGCAATGGGTTACATATATTTGAATGAAGACAAGGACATCAGGTATTGGAAAGATAACAGAGGTAGGTCTGTGGGAATTATTGGAACGAAAGATTACGTAGTGTACCTAGAGAGGTATATTGTTTTGTATTCAACAGGTAAGACAGAGAACAGAAAATATTATTGAGAGTGTACAAAAATGTTTTACAGAAGGAAGAAAGTATGACAATCTAGAAACATGTTATGTGGGTGTTCGAGGGATGAGGGAAAACTTTGTGGTAGCATATATGAATCGCAGATGGCACATGAAACAGCTGATAATATAAGGGATGAATAATTTTCGAAATCCGCTTTGGATTTTGTTTTAGGATATGTAATCAGGAGACTGACTAACTTGGTGAAAGGGTACGTTTCAGAGACGGACAGATAAAGAAAGAAGACAAAGAGGGTCTTTCCAAAATCAAAAATATGTTTTAGTAAGGCTTAACATGCCTTGAGTACGTTATCTTTTACAATGTAGCGAAAATGCTAGAAAGAAAAAGCAAGTTTTTTCTCACGGTAGCCTGGTTTTTCCTACAGAGCATCCTGAACCATAATTTTTTCTTTGGTCATATACTGCATATCATTAAAATTATTACTGTTATATATATAACAACGTGTTTCACTGAAGTTTAACAGGCTTTGAAAGAAGAGAATGAAATTTCCTTTAATATTAATTCCTGTGATATTTCCTGAATATTAGTTGCAAATGTATGAATCACACAGTTGATTTGAAAAAAAATTATGGCATTTTTCTCCTCCACTTTTTAAAACAAAGTAGTGCTTTCGGAATAAAATAAATGTTTCATTAAAAATTATGGCTGAATCAGCAGAGTTTAATAGAATAAATTTATACATTTTATTCGAGAACATTTATTTCCATTCAGTTTTGTAACTACCTGGACCCCTATTAAGAGAGAGAGAGAGAAAAATTTTATTATATTCCCTTCATGGTAGCTTATTGTTGATTGTTTCTTTAGTTATGATGATATCACGGACACCTGAAAGCATTTAGGAGAAAAATGTATTTGTGACTTACAATGGCAACGATTAAATTACGAAAAGGATAAACTGGATTTCCAGACCTTTTTTTTTTTTTTTTCATTTAATGGAGTTGTCAAGCCTTTGTATTTATTAAGGGTAGCTTTAGTGTTCAGTATGTGTATATATATTTTATGCCTTTGAACTCATTTTTCATGAAGAGCACCGCTCAAGTTGTCTCAACAGTGAGAGAACAGATTGTAAATGATCACATATTTAAATAATTGTTTCCAGTATGATGAAAGTGGAGTTTCGTAAAACACCCTGAAATGGATAAAAAGATATGTAGGTTATCGATCAAAAAAAAAAAAGCATAGACAAACTGAGAGAGAGAGAGAGAGAGAGAGAGAGAGAGAGAGAGAGAGAGAGAGAGAGAGAGTCTAGGCATGAACATAAAATGGTTTTTGGTCTCAGTTACGCATTCATTATTCCATTCATTTTCTGCGAATCGAGTGTTTTCGATTGATTGCAGAGATACTCGTGTAAAATTGCAATAGCTATCAAATAAAGTGAAACATCGTACTGACAAACGGATGGGGAGAATAGATTGAATGACTGACTACTAGATTGCCTTCCCACACGACGGTTAGAAGTTGTTTACACTTTAAATGATTTATTATGATAAGTTTGAAGTAATCGCTGTGTTCTGAATGAAATGAACTGCTTGGACATGGATCGCGTATTTCATGGTGGTATTATTCTTTTTTTTATCTTATATGTTAATGAAATGAAGTAGAATAGTGATGTATCCATATAGAAGAAATATCTGTTTTTTTTTGGGGGGGCGGGGGAGAGACACAATAGCTTCTGAAATATTCTTTCCTTTTTTTTTTTTTTAAACGGAGGCAAGCATTCATTTTAGAAAAGGACAGTAAATAATGGAAGGCAACGTCATAA
>NC_089748.1:86988298-86995798 GCF_040412425.1 Macrobrachium rosenbergii | reverse complement strand
CCCTCGTGCAATTAACCGCGAACCTCGCGGATTCACATGTCTACCTTCCTCCCATCTCACACGCGCCCACCCCCGCGCCGAGGCTCTCACGCTCCTCCACACCCATGCCCGCGCCCCGCACACTCCCCAGTCCGGCAACACAGTCACAGGCCGCCCTATCTGTAAAGCTGCCGCCGTTCACACGGGAACCCAACAACGTGGCTGTACAGGGTTGAGAGTCAATTCAGGATAGCGGACCTTACCGACGAAGTGCTGCTGGCTGACACAGTCCTTAACGCCCTGCCGGAGGAAGTATATAGGAAACTCGTCCCGCGAGTGTCCACTGCATGCCCCCTCACATACCACATCCTGAAGAAGGCCCTTGTCGAGACGTGCTCCCTACTAATCGCCGAGCGGGCCGCCCGCGCCATTGACCTTGCCGTCAACCCGCGGCAGGATCTGAACACGGTGGAGTCATGGGGCATGATCGAGGACCTGCTCTCACTCCCAGACTTCGACAGCAGCAAAAAGCAGCAGGAAATAAGCCTGTTGCTGGAGATCTACCTTCGCCAGCTCCTCCCGGAGGTCCACACCCATATTCCTCACCCCTACACCATGCCCCTTGACGTCCTCATCCAAACAGCGCAGCACCTGATGGACTGCGTGAAGGCAACGAAGTGGTTAACAGCGCCCACACCACCAGTGAACTCCATCCAGCAGGAAGAAGGCGCGAAGCAGGAAGTCAACGTCGTCACCAGGAGGCGCCCACCGCCCCACAACAAGTGGAGTTCCCTGGGCCTGTGCCACTACCACAAGCGGTTTGGCAAAGATGCCCGGAACTGCCTGCTGCCCTGTTCATTTGCCCATTCAAAAAAACGGGGGAGTCGGCGGCCAGCAGGACAGACCGCCATGGCAGCCGAAAAACCCAGGGGCCCAGAATCACTAGGCTTCTACGTCCGCGACACTGTCTCCAGCAGGATGATGCTGGTCGACACGGGGGCCATTAGATCGATCTTCCCAGCATCCAAGGAGGGCCTTAAGCAGGAACCGGATCCGGCTGCCTTCCTGACGGCCGCCAACGGATCCCCCATCCTCTCCTATGGCACCAGGCCCCTGTCGATCTCCATCCTTGGCCGGAGTTATTCCTGGGACTTCGTCGTCACGGATGTAGGGACCCCGCTCCTGGGTGCTGACTTCCTTGCACACTTCGGGCTGGCAGTTGACGTCGGGCGGAAGCGCCTCCTCGACACCGACTCCTGCCTGTCCCTCCCGTTGGCAATGGGACCCAAGGCACCCACCATCTGCTCCGTCGCCCCCCACCAGTATGCACAGCTGCTGACGGAGTTTCCAGACGTGTTCAGGCCCAAGCTCCGCCAAGTCCCCGGGTCCCCAGCCAAACATGGCTTATACCATCATATAATAACTAAGGCCCCCCCTACACATGCGAAGTTCCAGAGGCTTCCCCCACGGTGCCTTCAAGAGGCCAAAAATGCATTCGAAGAAATGGAGCGAATGGGAATCTGCAAAAAGGCCTCTAGTCCATGGGCCTCCCCCTCCACATGGTGCAGAAACTGGACGGCTCCTGGAGACCCTGCGGCGACTACAGGCGTCTTAACATCGCAACGGAGCCCGACCACTACCCCCTGCCGAACATGCAGGACCTCACGGCCTCCTTTCACGGGGCTAAAATATTCACTAAATTAGACCTTCTAAAATCATGTTTTCAGATACCTGTCGTATCAGAGGATATACCAAAGACCGCCATCATCACGCCTTTCAGGTCCTACGTGTTCGCCTTCTCCACCTTTGGCCTGAGGAATGCCGGGCCGACCTTCCAGCGGCTCATGGACAGCATCCTCGGGGACCTAAAGTTCTGCGTCTACTACGTAGATGATATCCTCATATTCTCCAGGTCCCACAGTGAGCACCAAAAACACATCCGGGGAGTCCTGCAGCGCCTGCAGGAGAATGGCCTCCTCGTGCGTTTCGACAAGTGCACCTTCGGCGTCCAGAAAGCTGACTTCCTAGGCCACGAGATATCCCTGGCAGGTGTCCGCCTGCTCACATCCAAGGTCGCAGCCGTCACCAGGTTCTCCACCCCCACCTCTGTCAAGGCCATCCAGGAGTTCCTCGGGATGGTGAACTACTACAGGCGGTTCATCCCCGGGATCGCACACACCTGACGGAAGTTCTCAAAGGCCAACCAAAGTCCCTGTCGTGGGGACCCAGCCAGCAGCAGGCCTTCTCCCTGACGAAGGCCACCCTCGCCGAGGCAACCGCCTTGGCACACCAGGATCCCAGCGCCCCCCTCCAGCTGATGACGGACGCCAGCAACGTCGCCTGTGGTGCTGTCCTGGAGCAGGTCATCAACGGCGTTCCCCAGCCCATCGCCTTCTTCAGCAAGAAGTTCAACCCCGCAGAGGCTCGCTACAGCACCTTCGACAGGGAACTCTGCGCAGTGTACCGTGCAGTCCGGCACTTCAAGTTCCTACTGGAGGGGACACCCTTCACAATCTTCACGGACCACCAGCCGTTGGTTCACGCCTTCACTAAGCAGGGGGACGCATGGTCTTCCAGGCAGCAGCGACACCTGTCAGCCATCGCCGAATTCACCTGCTCCGTCAGGTACCTCCCCAGCAAGAAAAATCCTGTGGCAGCCGCCCTCTCCAGAGTCGAGATGAATGTGGTGCAGCTTGGGGTAAACTACGAAGAGCTCGCCAGGGAACAGATCGCGGACCCAGAAACCCCAGCCTACCGCACCGCCGTCACGTCCCTTAAGTGGAGGGACGTGCCCCTCACCCCCGGGGGCCCAAGTCTCCTCTGCGACATCAGTACTGGCCAGCCCCGCCCCTTGGTTCCAGCCTCCCACTGCCGCCAGGTATTCGACATCATTCATGGCCTCTCACATCCCTCTGGCAGGACAACGGCCAAGCTGCTATCAAAGAAGTTCATCTGGCACGGAGTGCAGAAAGATGCCAAGTCCTGGGCGAAACAGTGCCTGTAGTGCCAAATCAGCAAGGTGGGACGTCACACACAGTCCGGGGTAGGCGAGTTCCCGCAGCCAGAGCGGCGCTTCGGCCACATTCACATCGACGTCGTCGGGTCCCTTCCCCCATCAGGCGGGTCCAGATATCTCCTGACGGTGGTAGATCGCTCAACGAGGTGGCCTGAAGCCACACAGATGCCAGAAGCCACCACCAGCGCCTGTGCCGAGGCCCTGCTTTCCAGTTGGGTCAGGCGCTTCGGCGTCCCGGACTACATCACAACCGACAGGGGCCCTGCTTTCCTGTCCGAGTTATGGTCCGCCCTGGCTCGGCTGCTGGGGACAATGCATCACACCACCAAAGCTTACAACCCGGCGGCCAATGGCCTGGTCGAGTGGTTTCACAAGTCCCTGAAGGCGTCTCTCATGGCCCACTGCATTGCCGAGGATTGGAAATATCAGCTGCCGTGGGTCCTCCTCGGTTTGAGAACCGCCACCGGGGCCAACAGCGCCCCGTCCGTAGCTGAGAAAACCTACGGCGAGTCCCTCGTGGTCCCGGGCGAACTTGTGACAGAAGATCGCCACAACCCGTCAGTGCAGAGGCTCCACGATGTGGTCGGCAAGTTCGCCCCCTGCAAGCGTACATACACCGACAGGTCGGCCACTTTCACACCGCCGGGGCTGGCATCCACTACTCACGTCTTTGTCAGGGATGACGCCGTCCGCCCGCCACTGACCAGGCCCTACAGGGCCCCCTTTCGCGTGCTGCAGCGGAACAACAAGGCGTTCCTGCTTGCACTTTCTGGGAGGAACGATTGGGTTTCAATAGACCGGGTAAAGCCCGCCCTCCTGGAGGAAGACACAGACGTCACCGCAGCGCACCCCCTGCCCGGCCACCCTTCGCCGCAACCTGGCCCCCGTAAGCAGCGGGCGCGTGGCTGTCCCAAAAAGAGGCCGCCCTCACCCGCAGTCAGGCAGCCTCATGAACAGAGTGCTCCCCCATTGTCCTCATGCAGCCGTGGCACCCTTCAGAGCCCCAGCAGATACGCAGACTGGTCAGACGTGTCCCACGTCTTCTGGGGGGAGTATTTGTAAAGTCACCTACAGAGCCGTCAGCGGAGTCTCCATCGAACGTGTCATTCGCTAAGTCTCCGCTGAGCGAGTTTTCTATGGTGGTGTCCCATTTTCTTCGCCTATACAATTGGTCACACCTAACGTGCCAGGTCACGCGATTTCAATCATTTAAACTATGTATGTATTCGTTCACTTGTTGTCAATTGTGTGTCTTGTATTTCTTCTTTCACAGGCATCAAGATTATATCCATATTTGAATTCTGTCTGTTTTTATGTTGTAAAGTGTACTCGCTCGCTGTATATTATTGTTAATTATTATCAACCTCAGGTCACTCTCGTTCTCAATTTCTGTCGCGGCACGGCGCCAGTCTACCGCTATATAAACTGCCTGGATCTTGAATAAAGCAGCAGTCCTTGTTTACCTGCTCATTTTTTTTGCACCTCTTACAAACTAACTATCTATTTATAATACTGTATATCTGTCCATTTCTCATACTACCTTTTGGAGAGAGAGAGAGAAAGAAAGGAAGGAAGGAGAATTGATCTTCTACCCTCGGTCAGAAAAGTCAAGTAATTTGACGTATTTGGCAGTTCCATCCTCCCCCATAGCTTCAAAGCTTTGGGCAAAAGACAGGGTGTGGTATTTTTTTTTTTATTTAAATAATTTACTTTAAAAATGTATAAATGTTGTAATTACAGTATATTAATATTATTTAATCTTATTTGAAAATTACCACTTATTATGAGGTAAGTAATTTATTTATCATACAAACATGGTTAGTCCTCACGATCTCCCACAAATTTGTTAAAAAATTCTTTTGCTGTCATTCTCTCTCTCTCTCTCGCTCCTATGTCGGAGAGAGAGAGAGGAAAAATACTACTCACCCTCCTTTTAGTGTATGCAAAGCCCGTGAGGTACAAGCTTTGTGGTTGGTTAAAATCCCACCCTTCCTGCCAGTAGCATGCCATCAAGGAGGGGGAGAGGGGGAGGAGGGGGTTTTTACAAGTAGTTATTGTCTACTGTCAGTCTTTCTGGCCAATTGCGTATCGTCATGGAGAGAGGGAGTTGCAATGAGCTCTGTTATTAGCTACTTCTAATCCGTCAAGCCGATATTGTCATGAAACTTACGTCAAAATAATAAAAAAATTGTCACACACCTGATGATGGGATTTTAGTATATTTTTGTTTATATACAGTAATCCAAACTTCTCTGAAGGAGATATGCAGTACAAAGAGAGAGAGAGAGAGAGAGAGAGAGAGAGAGAGAGAGAGAGAGAGAGAGAGAGAGAGAGAGAGAGAGAGAGATATGGGCAGTTGCCCCTACTTAAATCTCAAGAGTGGAATTATTTGGGGAGAGAGAGAGAGAGAGAGAGAGAGAGATATGGGCAGTTGGCCTTACTTAAATCTCAAAAGAGTTAAATTATTCGTGAATTATTCGGGGAGAGAGAGAGAGAGAAAGAGAGATAGATATGGGCAGTTGGCCTTACTGAAATCTCAAAAGAATGAAGTTATTCGTGAACTATTCGAGGAGAGAGAGAGAGAGAGAGAGAGAGAGAGAGAGAGAGAGAGAGAGAGAGAGGTTGAATGAAGTGATTACATTGGTAAGCAGTGTTATGATTTAACGGGATTTAATTTAACTTTTATTGATATTTTCCTGTGGTTACCTTAATATTAATATTTTAAAATTTTTTTTCATAAAAAATGTACTTAGGCATGAAAATAAAATAAAAATCAGTCATTAGTGAATATTGCTAAATGAAAAAATCCACGAATGTGAATTTTTTTCCATTGTATGCTTTGGACCGAGTCGTCCAGTAAGTATGCATCCAAAATATTACGGTCGAGAATCATAGGAAAACCTTGCTTTTAATCCTTTGGGTGTCTAGAAAACAACGAATCCTGCATTTTTAATATTGAGTTTTTCATAATAAAAAACCCTCCAAATATTGACCATTCTGCCGGTTTGGATGCATATTTCTTCTGATGGGAGTCAGACAGTACTGTCGAAAATCGTAAGAAAACCTTACTGTTAATCATTTGGGTGTCTTAAAAACAATGTATCCTACAATTATATTGAGTTTTTCAACAGAAGAACCTCCATAATTTGACCATTCTGCCATTCTGGAGCCATATTTCTTCCGTCGGATTGGCATTGTCAGCGTCGAAAACCTGGAATATGCATTGTAACGCAGGAAATAATTTTTATGAATATATTTGAAAGGCGTAGAAAACTCGAACGTCGTAAGCTGAGCCTGTCATAACCCGGAGACTGCCTGTATGTGTATGTATATGTATATGTATGTATATATATATATATATATATATATATATATATATATATATATATATATATATATATATATATATATATATATATATAATATATATATATATATATATATTTATATATATATATATATATATAAAATCGTAAAATCGTCAAAAATCATAAGAAAACCTTACTTTTAATGCTCTGAGTGCATTGAAAACAATGTAAACTATTATTATTGAGTTTTACATCAAAAAGCCTTCAAATTATGATTATTCTGCTGTTTTGGGGCCATATTTCTTCCGTCGGATATATATATATATATATATATATATAATTTATTCTGATGAATATATTTGAAATATCGAACGTATATATAACCGTCGTAAATATATATATATATATATATATATATATATATATATATATATATATATATATATATATATATATATATATATATATATATATATATATATATATATATATATATATATATATATATATATATATATATATATATATATATATATATATAGCTTCAACTTTGCTGGCTTCACTGCATCGCGGGATTTTTCAGAAATATTCATTGAAAAATTAAAATTGAAAAGTACCCCCATATCAGTAGCCATATCGCTGAAAACAGCGATGTTTCATCATGTTACGTGAGAAGAACGGCTTGCGAGACCGACGCGCAAGGACTGGAAGCTTCGTATATACCAACAGGCACTCGGACAAGGCACGTGATTGGTTCCCGGTGCGAGATCGACCAATGAGAGCACAAGTGGATGTAACCCGTGAGCTGATTGGCTGCGCATCATCGTAGCATCACACAGCTTCTTCCCCTGCTTGATCCCTCTCGTTGCCACTCTTGTGCTGTAGATGCTCTCAAGTGTACTGTATCGCGTGCATTTTGGTTTGTGTGTTGAGTTAAAAGTTAACTTGTCGTGCCCTTACAATGCCTCCTAAACGCCGTGCCCCTGCAAAAGGTTCCTCTAGTGAGCCCAAGAGGAAGAGGAATATGATGAACATTAGTGAAAAGGTCAAACTTTTAGACATGTTAAAAGAGGGCAAAAGGTATGTTATGTAGCACGTTATGGCGTGAATGAATCGACAGTGCACTATATAAAGAAGGAGGAAGTTAACATCCGCAAAAGCAATGAAATAAGCTTCAATAGAGAAGCGAAATGTGTG